>NW_022198581.1:3752406-3856184 GCF_009176525.2 Contarinia nasturtii
ATAATTGGACTATATGTGTTCGAGTTTACTCTCAAGATGATGTATTAGTTATGATAGTCCATGCGAATAATGTTTCCAAAGGCGTTTGATTATACATAAATGGATAGTTACGGGAAAGGAATAAAACTTATTTGATTAAAAAGTGAAACCAAAACTCAATTATTATTAAAGTGTATTTGGTTTCAAAATGTGAACGATGGGGATTTCTACCATTCACCGAAATTATTTAGAACTTTTTCGAACTTTACTAACTTAACATTGAACTGATGACGCCTTAAAATATTCCTTTGGCTTTGACAACAGATGGTTTTTGTTTATTTTGGTCACCTATATTCTCACAATATCCGAAATCTGCAAAGAATATTTCAATTCGATCCAATTTTCATGAAATATTCACTTACAGTAACAATGTGTCACAATAAGCGCGAGACGGAAAAAAACATTGTATGGATGGAATGAATAGAAATTCAACATTTCTTCAGTGTTTTTCGACAGAGCCATGATTTACGATTCCAGCATACATTTTTTTGTTTCTTTTTAAAATTGTGTCACTTGTAATTTAGGCCTTCCAAAGTTTGTTGTTGATGTCATAATTAATTGTTTAACAACACAATATGAATCGTACCGATCATCGTCGCAGCCGTTATTTAACCGTTTTCATTCCTATTATAATGGTTGATTCCAAGGCTTTGATTCTGAAAAAAAGAAGAAAAAAAGAGAGCGATAATAGGATAGGTGTGCGCAAGATCATGATTCGACATGCATTTCGAATCAAGTCGAATGTGTTTTCTGTTCAAAATTCGCTTCCCCAAAGTTATGTTCAACATTCAATCGAATGACAAACAAACGAACAACAATGTAGTTGTTTCGGGAGTTGTGCCCATTGTTATTGTGAATAATGCATATCTTCCAAAATTGAACTTCGAATTGTAACTATTATCACGTTATGTGCCGTTGCTGCGCTACGAAAGTTTTGAAAGTAAAAGATTGAAAAATGAATTTTCGGAAGAGACACACTTTGTCGTCGTCGTCGTCGCCGCCGAAGTCGTCATCGTTTGTGATAAAAATCAGTCAATCTTGTTATATGGAATTACTTATTCATTTTTACGGTCGGTGCGTTTAGCAAGCAAAAAGAATGAAAATCCGTTGAGCTCTTTTCAAAGTGTATGAAAGAGAGCATTGATGATTTGCGGTACTCCCGGCTTGTTGTTTTTACTTTCAGTGATTCAGACATGTTTATGCCATGAATTTTGGTGCTCACAGCCAGGCGGATGTTTGACTAGTTCAAGATTTCGAGCTATGCATTCGATTGCGAATCTACGGCGAGCGTGTGTGTGCGCGCTCAGCATTATGTGTGTTTAATAAGCTGAAATAATAACGGTTAAATATGCTCGGTATATTTCTCAATGATGCACATGTTTACTCAATGTAGTTTCTGGCGTTGTTTTTTTTTCTATTCATTGTTCGTTCAGTCTGTCGCCTGTGTGCGTGAACATAACAGCCGCAATCATATATTATGACATTGCCGTTGTATGATCGTTTAACTAAAGAAATTTTGGGGAGGAAAACAAAGTCACGAATTGAAAAAACAACAACACAAAAAAAAACAACAAATGGGGAACTGATTAGAGAGCAAGCAGAAAAAAAAGGTTTCAGTAATTTGGAGGAAAAATGCGGTTGCTGCAATACATATTTTCTTTTGTTCAAATTCTTCTGCCTGTGACAACAGTTTCTTATAAATTCATTGTGATCGGTGGTATTTTGTATCATTCATTCGTTGTTCATCATAGAAGCATCGCAAAAAGCGACCAAAAATTCGCGACAACATTTTGTGAAAAGTTTAAAAAAAAAATCAGTGAAAATAACAAACAAAAATGGATAACATTTTCAAATTCTGTGGATTTATTGGAGTCTTTGCACTTCTCATCAGCACCTGTGCGGCTATTCCAAAATACGAAACGGCCAGCAAAAGGTAAACGTTTAACATAGTTACTTATAGTTTTAAGTTAGTGAATCCGAATTGAATGAAAATCTCACCAATGGACACATTTGGCTTCTTAATGGATCACTGCTTGGATTCAATTTTTGTTCAAAATTCTAGTTTTTGGCCATTTCACATATTTTCTTCCTTTTTTTGAAAATTGGTGAAGAAAAAACTTGAAATAATTTTCAAAAATTTATTTTGAAGCTACACAATGGCCGATAAACATGCTCCACCTCAATGGGATCGTTCATACAAGGAAAACGATACATACGCTGCCCCCACGTCTGATCGTGTCGAACGATTGGGTTATTCAACGGGCTATGGATCTGTAAACGTAATTTTACCATCAATTTTATACAATTTTACCATTCGTAATGTTTGATACGGTACCATTCGATATGTTTCCCTTTTTCAAGTCATATCCACATTCTGGCGTTGGCTATGGATACAGTCCGATGAAAATTGATTTGGGTGGCGTGGTTCTCGGTGCAATTATTGGCGTTGGTGCTTTGTTGATCATTCCGAAAATTGTTGGCAGTTTGAATGGTGGTTATAGTGGATACGGTGGATATAGTGGTAATTATCGCAGTGTTGATGGTGGTGATCCAACCGGTTTCTCCGAAATGCTCGCCAAATTGGATGACATTTTGGGCAAAGATAATATTGATTCAACAAATTGCATGCAACGTGCTGTTTGCACCTATGTTCGTCAATCGGTTTACCACCATAAAATGGGCACCGCCGATCAAACCGATCAAATTGTCAACGCATTGTCCGAGTAAGTATTGAACGCCATCCCAAATTCAAGTTCAAGCAAAACACTTGGAAATAATGAAAAATGTCCCTTGAACATTTCAGCAATGCACTCATTGACTACATGCTCAACGGAACGGCAGTAAAAGAAGCATTGGAAAATGGTAAAAACCTCGATGCAGACCCATGTGAAAAAATATACAACAGTTGCCCATTGAACAAGGATCAGACGTTGCAAATACTTTCAAAATTGATGCCAGGTGCGGGAGCAGCTAGCACTTAATACAATCCATATATTTAAACGACTTTGACAATTGCCTTTATTCACAAACAATATCCAAAAAAACCAAAACAATTTGTATAGATGATAAGACATTTCGTTCAAATAAACAATTTATTTTCCGTTTTGATTAACAATAAAAAAAAACTTTTAAATTATTTGTCACATTTATTGCCCAGTAGTGAAGAGTTCATCAATTGTCATCTTGAGGTATTTTTGTATTGAAAATATGATAATTACTAAATGTGATATATCCATTGTTAGCGGATTTTTGAAGTTCAATCAGAATTAGCAAATTGTTTCGTCGCCGTAATAGTTGTTTTGGTAGGTATAATGTAATTTGAGGTCCAACCAGTGGCCAATACCGGCCCAAATTGAAGCCATTGATAAATATTATTCCCTAAATTGGTGAAAAACAAGAAAAAAATGAAAAAGGGTATTAAATTTAACAAATGTATAAAATTCACACCTTTCCCCATCCAGATGGATTTATATATGTGTCATGAATTTCAGCTGCATCAATATTGAATGTTGCATGAAAAATTCTAGGGCCATTTTTCATAATATCTGTACTGAAATCTGCCGTCGATCGGCCCGAATTTTCAAGGATATCGTTTTCGATGCGTTCGGAAATTAAATCTTCAATTTGTTCAACATCTTCTAACGGAAAACCGGTCATTGTCCAATTTAACAAAGGCATATTATTCACTTGAACGTTGCCGATTATCCCTTTGAAATCATTCATTACATTGTAATTGATACGACCCTGGCTCTCAACCAACACTTGGACTGTTTTTCCTGAAAATCCCGCATTCAAACCTACTGCATTTACGAGATTTTCTCGTGATAGATAACCAACGACCATCTTGTTTAGAAGAAGGAAAAAAATAAATGAATATAACTGATTAGATTTACTTGCTTGATTGCTGCTTAAATAGAGTAATCGCTTACATCATCAATAAGTACGATAGCTCGATCGTTTAGTTTTGGTATGGCAAAAATGGATGGATCGAAATTAAGTGGCGGCAAAACGGCTTCGTACAGCACAAAACCAGAATTTTGATCGATTTGTTCAAAGGTTAATGGAATACGTGATCGGATTGATGGTTGACCGAATTTTTGTCGTGCAATTGGCGATAAAAGTGTCATTTTTGGTATTAATCGCACGGGAGGTAGTGTCATTTTTGGTGCACGTGCTGGCACCGAAATATTTGGCAATGGTAAATAATCCTTTATGGCATCTCGAATTAGCATATATTTTGGCGTTGGATCACCCGCTTCATCCATCGGAGCATCATAATCATACGATGTTAAATCGGCTTGATATTTTCCAGGACCACCTATTTCAATAAATACAACTCGTGAGCTAAAACAATTTGCTTAAAACATACAAAATCATTACCATCATTTGCACCAGCTGTAAATCCAAAATTTGTTCCACCGAAAAACATATAGAAATTAACACTGGCACCTACATCCAACATGAATCTGTAAAAACCCACATATTTTCATATTTGCGTACTGTTCCGTACAATCAATGTTTCTTACCTAAGCGAATCAACTACAGGCTGTGATTCAACCCTTGACAACGGCTCTTGCCAATGTGTCAACCAGCCTGAATTTCGAAGAAAATGTAAACAATAATTACTTCAACTTAAAAAAATATTGTGAGTCATTTTGGAATTGACATTTTTGAGTGACGCATAGTCTAATGATTAATAAATATATTTTTTTATCAACTAGCCTGGGTAATATTCAGCATTTACAAGCGGTCCTTTTGGTTGAAACTCACGTAGTCTTCTCCAAGTTTGATCGATACTATTGCGCGATGCTGAAACGAATTGCGAATAAAAGTATCAAATAAATGTTATACTTCTTCAAAAAACTTAATGGTCAAAAAGAAAAACTAACCAGATCCAAAGTCTAAGGTAGCTAATACGTTATCAATTTTTCCACAAGGCAATTGTGACGGTCCGTCATTAGTAAAAAGAACCGCTTTGTCACCAACAAACGATAACGTCTCATCTCGTAACCAGAGTGAATAGTTTCTATCACAGGCAAACGATCCATACTCATTCTCCACTTGTACCATTATAATTGGACCTCCATTTCCATACTATAAGAAAAAATCAAAAACAAAAAAAAATACTGTGTCATTTTATCAATTTTAATCTTTAAAAATAAATGTAACTCACCAAATAACGAGTTATTCTTGGAAAAAGTGAATTATACCAAATGCGAACTTCCTTTAGATAATCTGCGAATCAAGAATCATTAAATATTCTCGGTGTGTCTATGTTTTTAATGTGTTTGACATTATTTCAGCTCGTTTTTAATTACCCGTATCATATGTCCGCATTTTAATTCCTGGATAACGTCTCAAAAGCCAATATGGGAAACCACCCTATCATATCAAAATGTGTGTGTGTTTTTTGTTTTTAAATGTCATCATAATTTAAATTCATTAGTTTTTGTTTTGTTTTGTTCATACCATATCTCTTTCGGCACAGATATACGGTCCGGGTCGAAGAATAACTAATAAATCTTCTTCGGCAGCTAATCGTATAAATTGTTCAATGTCACCCATTCCATTCCAAATGAATGTATCCGGTTTTGGATTGTGCAGTGACCATTCAACATACGTTGTGACTGCATTCAAACCGGCTGCCCTCATTGTGCGCAATTTTTGGCGCCAAGTATCTGGTAACGCTCGAAAATAATGAAACGAACCAGCAACAAAACGAAACGGCTGTCCATCTTTTAAAAAACAATCGTTTTCGTAATCAATGCGAAAACTTCGATGCTACAATTGGATTTGGATCATTTTGTTTTAAATTCGTCTTTAATTTACAATCTTATGATCAATAACATGAAATCAAAGTTAGTCACTAAAACTCACCACTGTATTTGAATGGCTTCTAGTTTGTAGTATAAACAGTGCCGAAACAATCAAAAGGTTGGTTTGTAATCGCATTTTTTCACAGCATACGATCGATTTCTCAATTACAATTGTAACAACGTTTTTAAAGTGATAGGTCAATATGTGATTAACTAGAAAAACAGAAATTGATTGTTATAAAACAAGTGACATTTCCACTGATTATATTTGTTCAAACAAAAATAATGTACACGTCCTCTCGAAAGACATTTTTCCAAAAACTTCTAAATACATTATAAACATTGTTGCACTGTCGCTTGAAAACCGGTAAATTAATACACGAAAGTAGAAAATAATGATCATCATTAGAAATTAAAAGCATCTTAACATGATAATGGCACTTGCCTTCAATTGAATTTAAAAAAAAAGAATATGAATCCAAATAAAATACTTTCTCTTATCAATTTCAAAGTTAAGCGAAAAAAAGAAATCCGCGCTACTGGACTCGGTCTACGCAAATGAACCGAAAAATATCAAAGTTGTATTTTTATACAACGCAAAAGTGATAAACGTCAGAAACGAAAAATTTCGGGGAATTGAATGAAAAATAAAATATACAATGTGAAGATTTGTTCTATTAGAAGTACAAACCTCGCTTAAACTGAATTCCATAAACAGCAACGGTTTGTTATGAGTGATTGTGTGTGTGTGTTTTTAAATTCAATAGTTTATGCGAAACGTATAATTTAAATACTGAATAGAATCATTGGTTAAACTATTTTAACAATTGTTTTTATTCTCTCGTTCGCTTTGCTCTTTTTGCAATGCGTATTTTTGTTTGTACTAAATGTGGTAAATAATTGTAAACACACGTACGCATAAACAATGCGCGCAAAACATTAGCTATCAGAGCATAAAATAAAATGACCAAATTTTAGACTATATTGAATATTATCTCCAGGCACAATTAAAAGTTCAATGACGTTTTCGATGGATATTGTTTGTTTGTTTTTTTGGAATTTTTGTGGTTTGCCTGTTTTTACCTGATATATTGCACGTTGCATCAGTCGCTTCGGGGCTCTGTGTGTTACAATGTTAAACGGTCGAATGTTAAACATTGACCAAAATTCAAATCTAATCTGTACACGAACAAAGTTTAATTTTTGGTGTTATCATGAATGATTCAATTGTAAATTATCACAAATGTTTGAAAAAATACTCAAGTAGTTCAAGCTTACGAAAAAATAATTGAGCAACCGTTATGAAACTGATTTCTGATAGACTGTATTTTTTTAAATATTTGGTATAGAAAGACGCTTTCAAAAGAATATGATTTATACAGAATCAATTTAATCGCGATAAAAAAAATGTACGACTCAATTAAATAAATTTTCAAATTTTTCGGTTTTTTGTATCTTACTTTGAACAGTTTTAAATCTAAACAAAAAAATTCATTGACATTGAAGTAAAAAAAAGTCAACAGCACCACACTTGATCAATTTGATTTAATGATTTAATTTTAAAACTTAATTAAAGAAAGAAAAGTCGTGTTTTTCAACACCAAATTTTTTTTTTTTTTAATTAAATCGGCAGAACGCAACATTCGGCGGCCAATCAAGAACGATTCCACAAACTGTACTATCAGTTTGAAATCGTTTACATCGAACCTCTTGCAAAATCTCTATCTATCTCACAGGCTAAAGCAGAAAGAAAGACGAGAAAAGAGCCGAGAATAAGATTATGTGAATTATGGACTATATCGCAATACGTTATTGCAATAGAATATTGCCGATTTACGGTGTGTTTTTGTTCAAAACAGAAAATACTCGTTTGAAACGGCATACCAATACAGTTACATGCCTAAGGTGACAGAGGAACAACAAAAATAAGGAGACCGCAGCAGAAAAGTAGAGAGAAAGAGAAATGCTTGTTTGCGCGTCGAAGAAGTGAATGAACAAGACGTCGAAAAATCGACAAAATATGCAAAGCATAAAGGAAGCGTATGGCACATTTTGTTTGTGTACGATTTGCTCCAATACATAAATGCGTGTACCGTGTACACAAATGCAACTGCGTGTCGATCGGTCGTTACAAGCAATAGATGTTACTTGCTTCATATTTTTCTCATCATCATTCATTTGAAAAGTGAAATGACTAAAAATAGTGGTTTTGTCGTTGTATTTGCTAACCGCTGCGTGCATGTATACAACAAGATTTGTTTTAAATGTTGTTTTGTCTTCATATTTCAATCCATCATAAATCAGATGTACAGTATGCTTGTGAGAGAGGCTAAAAATAAAGGCAAACCAACTACCTATTGGTATATGCAAACAACAACGTCTATGACAAGAGAATAAAAACCACAAATACAGACGATTTCCACAAGATGTCGATAGTTGTATGGCTTTTATTGACATCAATACTATATCAATGCCGTCTGACTATATACAAACACCAACACATTTGCAAATGAAATCGTCGTGGTATTTCGTTGCTTGTACATATAAATGTGTAATCAGTTGTATAGTTGGTTGCATAGTTTCCTTATAGTCAATGAGACCATTCAAGAGTTATACACCCGTCGACCTACACATAGCGCATACACATTCATTTCATTCCAACACAACTGTTCATACGCATACGACACCACATACACATATGCAATGTGAACAAATTACACTGAAACAAATCCAAAGATCGACTATGTGAAAATAGTTCATCAGTAGCATTAACCGTGTTCTGGGCACTTTTATATATATATAAATTTATGATTTTTTTTTCTTCTTTCGTTCGTTTGTGTCCCGAAAACTTGTGTGATTTATTCGATTTTTTTGTCAATTAATTTGTTGAATTTTCATTGAAATTTGTTGACAACTGTGTGTTGCATTGCGTAAAAATTGCGTTACAATTGTTGTGAACATCGGTTGGTTGCTGCGTTCAGTGTGATTTTCGGAGAAACACGACAACGACCACGACGACAACAACAACGGATTGTTTAAAGATCCGAATATCTAGTGAAAATGTGTGAATTTTTTTGTTAAAACATACGAAAAAAAAAATATTTTCAATTTCAAATGCATTCAAGAATATTACTGATTGCAGTGTGTTGTTTACGGCCTGTTTGGTATATGTAAAAAAAAAAAATCTCGTTTCGAGTGAAAAACGAAAAAAAATATAGAGAGAAAAAATAGTCAACAGTCATAAAATTGTTGTGACCAAAAAAAGGTGCCTCTCTCAAAAAGAATAATAAGTTATAACAAATTTAAATGTGAGTGTACCATTACATACAACGATATAAATACGAAGCTGATTACGGTAAAATATACAACGCATTGCGCATTAGATTTATCATCATCACGAATTAATAACGAATAACAAAAGCGAAAAAAAAGCAGCGAAAAATGATTCACGTCGGTGACAATACATGGAATTTGCGGATTTTTATCACCGACCTCCAAGTCGAGAAAACACTACGGGTTCGTGGTGATCTTCACATTGGTGGTTTAATGCTGAAATTAGTGGATCCAGGTTTGTTGTTTACATTTTTGTCATTTTTATTATTTTTTTTACGTAATGACATCAAAGAAAAAAATAAAAGTTTTTTTTCTTTCCTTGTCGCCATAGTGTTGTTGTATGTTTATATATACATTTGAGCTAGATATAAAGTCACGGCGACATCATTCTGTTTGCCTTGAAACATTATACATTTTCGATCGAGTTGTTTTTTCTCTTTCTTGCGTTTCTGCAACTCCAATGGATCCATAGTTGGATTGTGAGAGAGCCAGAGAGCCAGAGAAAAGGATATAGCGTTTCGACTGAATGAGATTTTGCATATGTTGGCGCACAGAGGGAATCGAGCGAATCGTAATGAAATACTTTCGTTGTATGTACGCAAAAAAAGTGATCCACATAATTAAAATCCAAGCGCAAAATAAAAAGAAGAATAAAATAAATAGAGAAAAAGAAATGGATGCACAAATACATTCCAATGGTAGAAACGGCTGACTCCAATCCGCATCTCTCTTTTTTTTTAAATGTCGATTCTTGATGATCATCATGATCATTTCCCTCCTTATGCATATACAATGACGATTTCAACGAATTTCTCATTCAACAACTTCAATTGACCAAAAAGAAAGAAAGAAAAAAATGATGTAGAAAAATACGATCGGCAACGACAACAACAATCACGAAGAAGAAGAAGAAAAAAAAGTGTTGGTGTTGAAGACCGCTTCACAGAAATGTTTGTCATTGACATTATTTTGAGATGGATTTTCGCTCACAAATACACACGCATACCGTGCGCACATGGATAAATTTTGATGAAAATCTCATCGTGTGCATCGATAAAAATGCCGATACGATGCATTTTTGAAATTGCACCAAGAGAAAACATCCAGACATTCCAAATCAATTGAATCAGAGAAAAATCTGAAAATCAATTATTCTGTTGGTCTTTTTACGGTATTTGTACGCATATGTTTCCGTTACGCACACACAATCTTTATTCTCTCTCGTTTTGTTTCTCGTTGAGTGTTTTTCTTTCCTTCTCTTCTCTCTTTCAGTAATAATATATTAATATAAGTGAATAATCCAACACACATGTATATGCGATTTTATTCAGTTTTGCTTCGATCTTTTTTCCTACACAAATGTACGACGACGTATACAGACAGTCAGTCAGAGCGATACATAGTCTTCTGGCTCTCTGGGTATAGTATATATTTTTAGGTCTTATACACTATTTTTTTTTTAATTTCTGACGCAATCAAACAACACTCAATGTCACTGCTGGGCAGGGGAATCAGCCATACATTTATTTTCTCAATTGTTTTTCTTTTTTTTGTTCTTCACGTTGTTTCATTAGTTCTTTGAGCAAATTGACATATGTGAATCGCACATACATCGACGCACACGCATATAGCTTGTGGTGTGACAAATGGAGCGATTTCTTTTTCGTCGTAATGCGATCAAATTCCTACCGAATCGATTTGAATGCACCATTCAGTTTGGTTTTGCTCACAGTTGTTGGTGTTTTCTCGCTCTATCAACCATCACGCTCGTTCGCTCTATCTCACATTTTATTTCTTCCAGCCGTTCGCATTTATAACGAATTCCCAACACTGATTAAGTATTTATTTACTCGCCGCCATATACCATCGTTTGTTCGCTCACTCATTTACTTGGTCGGGTGTTTGCCGCTCTCGTGTGCTCACACTCACATCAGACACAGTCAGACATGGATTTCAATATATGGCTTATTCCCATTTAAAATACATTAAAAATGTTGGTGTTTACTTGGACCTAATGCAAACGAACAAGCACGAGCGCGCGCGTCCGCTCACTCACTCATATCGCATTAGTCGTGTCTGTCGTATAAATATGTGTTTGTTAAACATCTAAGTTATACAGACACCGCCCGATTAAACATATTTACAATATTTTATGAAAAACGATGATACAAACCAAAATGAAGAAGAATAAATGAAAGAAACAACAACAACAACAAAAAATACGACATCATGCTTTGGTATTTACATTTATACACATTGGCTCTCTATTATTGTTTATGCCTTAATTTATAAATTTTGTGCTGATATTTTCATTTTTCGCTTACAGTAAAAACAAAACGAAAAACAATAATAATAATAATAATAATAATCATCGTCAATGTAATTATGATACTACGTCACACACACAAATCAAAGTATGTGTGGGTTCGAAATGTTTTCGCTCTAGCGCGCGCTCTTTCTCTCTCTCTTTTCTCGTTTTCAATCAAAATATGTGCGAGAGCGTGTACGATTTGTGTATTTGGCGAAATGACTTACCATGATCTCTATGCTCGGCTTTGTCCATTCAAGTGAAATGATTGAATAAACTCAATTATATTATACATGATTCTATCATCGATAGAGTCGATGCGTGCACTATTTTACTCGCCCGTCCACACGTTCGATTTCTGATGATCGATCGGAATTTCGAGATTTTCAATACTTGATTCATTCGAGCGTTACACATATTGTTGATTATTAAAAATAGCCGCGGAATTTCGAGGAAATTGATCGAGGCCGAGGGTTGGTATGCACAGCAAAAAATATTTCCATTAACAATTGTTTACTTCATTTGTTCGCTCAATTTACGTGTTTTATTCAAAAACAACGAGTGAACAAAAAAAAATTGTAGGTATGTGACCCACTGCCGCCATCTTCTCCTCCGCCATCACTGCCGCAATTCAATTTGCATATATGATTGAAATATGGCATTTATGGGCTGTGAGAAAAGTGCAATATGTGCATTTTTCGTGAATGCCCGTTGAAGAGAAAAAAAAAGAGAATTATGATCATTTTACAATTTTTCAAAACATGTGCAAATCATAGAGAGTGAGACATAGAGAAACACAGATTGTATTGCAATTCTCAGACCCACACATGCATTTAAAATTAATTTCTCGCTCCTCCGGAGAATATAAATTGCGACTATTTTGTAATTTGCATTGCAAAAGAAATATATAAAGCAGAAAATGAATTGCAATCACTTTGCTATGCACAATAAGATGCAAATAGAAATGCATGTTTTTATTCATTCACATTCGTTGAGACAATTGAATCAAATGATCATGTGATCATTGCATTCGTAAATATATTGAATGATAAGAAAGTGATATAACCGGACAAAGAAATAAATTAAAAAAAAAAAACAACAACAACTAGAAATAATGTATGCGTGATAGCCATGGCTCGAAGCGGTTTTAGTTGCTTTTATTTCGCTCGATGTAATTGAGACTCGTTAAAAATGACTAAAAATACATATGTTGTATCAATAGTGTTTTTAATATTGAAGCAAAATAAAAAAAAGCAAGAAGAAAATAAAACATTTCAAGTGATTTACTATGTTCACTTGGCCCCAGCGAAACAAAAATTATTTTGTTCTCGGCTGGCGAAACGATCTATAAATTTGAATCGATGAAGATGCTCTAAATAAAAGTAAAACAGCACATGAGTGAGAGGAAAAAAAGTAGTGGCGGGCAGCCATAGCTCTACAAACACTCTGCAGAAAAGCGATCATGTGCAAGACATAATTTAAAAGAAATTACGCCGCACGTTCTCTTTATCGTGCGCCCGCGCGCACGCTCTCAACAATATGCTAGCGTATACATACATATATATATCACTAAAAATAGAAGTAGACGAAACGGTACATCTGACACACAGCATTCTTGCACGCTCATTAAAAAACCATTTGCTCGTCGTTTCCCTTTCAGTGAAAGAGAGAGACATCGTTGTGCATTGTGCATTATTTTTTTTCCTTCGACGATATTCAATTTATTTTACGGTATGCGATCTGCATGAAGAATGTTTTTTTTTCCATTTTGAAACGCGGAACAAAAACGAAAAAACAAAACAATGTTAAAATGTTTTTTTTTTCTAAATTTATTTGATAACATGTTATCGGCCAGAAGATTTATATATTGCTTGTCGGTATAATTCTCTCCGTTTTTTTGTTTATTTTTAGAAAATCCAAAAGATTGGTCGGATCATGCACTTTGGTGGCCATCAAAAAATGCATGGCTTTTACGCACACGATCGACACTCGATCAGTGTGGCGTTCATGCCGATGCCTTGTTACACTTCACACCAATGCATAAAGTCTTAAGAGTTCAAGTAAGTCACTAATCCACCGCTTTTAAAAGCGGCAATAAATTTTGAAATGGTTTTAGTCCTCTCTCAAATTTATTTGTTTCGTATTTATGAAAATAGAAATCCTAAACAACAACAAAAAAAATGTTTATAATCTTTTTAGCTTCCCGATTTACGTAATCTTGATTGTCGTGTTGACTTTTCGACAAATACATTCAGAGCGGTGGTGAATTTGTGCAAAGATCTTGGAATTCGACATCCCGAAGAGTTATCGTTCTGCAAACAATTGGAATCACAGCATTTAAAAAAGAATTATTCATCGTTTCCAAAGGCAAAATTTCAAGCAAATGAATACGATTATGGACGCGATTACATATCGCCGGCGCCCGACACAAATTCATTTATACCAACTCATTCGACACTATTGACCAGCAGCAATGGCAGTTTGGATTCACCGCACGGACCATTCTCGTGCGCACCATATCAGCACAATACGTATCAACCACCGCGTCAAACCAATCCGATCAGCTCACCAACTGGCGTATGTTGATTTTTTTTCTCTTCTCTGCTCATTTGCATGATAAATATTGAATTTTAATTATATATATATAACTATAAATCATTGTTAATAATCAAGAATTTGAATAACATTATTGTAATTGATTTGGTATTTCATTTGTTTCTTTTTCGTTTTCGAAACAAATTCTAGACATGGAAGCACAACAGTTCGAATGGCTATACAACATTCAATGATTCAACATCATCGTTGAGTGATTTACATGAGAATTTGGCTGCCAGTCCCCGTGCACCTAGTCCAGACATTCGATCACGTTTGGTGAAACCAAAATCGCTGATCGAACGTGCTCGTATGAATGTTGCATGGCTTGATTCATCACTTTCGATAATGGAACAAGGCATTCGCGAGTATGACACATTGTGTCTTCGTTTCAAGTATTATACGTTCTTTGATTTGAATCCAAAATACGATCAAGTTCGCATTAATCAATTGTATGAACAAGCTAAATGGCAACTACTTAACGAAGAAATCGATTGTACCGAAGAAGAAATGCTAATGTTTGCTGCGTTACAGGTACAAATACATTTCATTCAACGATATAAACTATTGATAAAACAAAAAGCAAATCAAATCAATTTAAAATGTTCCATTTTCTTTTTCGCATTTGCATAGCTTCAAGTCAATTTACAAAATGACATTCAACAGCCAGACTCGGGCATTGATACATCCAGTTTGGATAATGCGGCCGATGATGACATAGATGCAGCTCTAAGTGAACTTCAGCTCACATTGGTCGGATCAAATGGTCATTCGAAAACTAGCGACATTACACATATTCCAGAGTTGACAGATTTTTTGAGATTCTTAAAGTAAGTACATTATAATATCGCAAAATGTGCAATTCATTTCAACAACACATTCTCTTTCTACAATTTACAGACCGAAAAAATTCACTCTCAAAGGATACAAACGCTATTGGTTTGCATACAAAGATTTATATTTGTATCTGTATAAGTCAAAGGATCATTTCCGTAACAATCAAACACCAACCATTGTTATTAATCTACGCGGTTGTGAAGTTACGCCTGAAGTTACCTTAGCCCAAGGAAAATTCAATATCAAATTGGAAGTGCCACCGGAGGAGGGTTACGGTGCAAATAATGAAATGTGGATTCGATGCGATAATGTAAGTGTGATTATTGTATTTTTAGAAACAGACAGTAGCCTAAACATGTAAATTATTTACCATTACAGGAAGATCAATATGCAAAATGGATGGCTGCATGCCGTTTAGCATCAAAAGGTCGTTCGTTGGCTGATAGTTCATATGATTCAGAGGTGGCAAGCATAAAATCATTCTTAAGCATGCAAAAGCCAGCTCATGGGCCTGTAGTCAGCATAAATCCGGATTCGATTGATGCAAGTGTTTTCTTATCACCGCGTACTTACAAAAAACTTAAAGGAAAGGTCAGTACCATGTAAAACTTATGAACTTTTCTAATGGAGAAAAAAAATGTTCTACAAAGGAGTAGACATATGTAACAAAAATTAAATTTATTTTCCTCTGCTTTCTTATTTCAAAATAGGCAACACCACGAATTCTCGAAGCACATTCAAATGTGAAAGATTTGTCGTTGATCGATGCAAAGCTTAAATTTATTTCGGCATGGCAAAGTTTACCGGAATTTGGTGTCACATTGTTTGTTATCAAATTTGACGGCCATAAAAAGGAAGAATTGCTTGGTGTAGCGCACAATCGCATCATGCGAATGGACATAAATAATGGCGATCATTTGAAAACATGGAGATATAACACAATGAAGGTACATATAACAATATCAAAAACAGTTTTGAAGATTCCTTTCAATTTTCTGATCACGATCAATGTGTCAACTAATACAATTCATTCTGTCTCTTTTGCAGGCATGGAACGTCAATTGGGAAATCAAATGTATGATGATTCAATTTGAAGATGAGAGTATAGTGTTCTCGTGTCTGTCGTCCGATTGTAAAGTCGTGCATGAATTTATCGGTGGTTATATTTTTATGTCGATGCGTTCAAAAGAATCAAATCAAACGCTAAACGAAGAAATGTTCCACAAATTGACCGGCGGTTGGGTTTGAATGAATGGTTTCAACACAAATGCACATTGTTGTCTATATGCATATTTTAGAAAATGATTTGAATTAGTTCTAATTCTAGAACAAAAACAAACGCAAACACTGGATAATAATCATTTTCAACTATATATATATATTTTTCTTTTGCAATTTTTAACTTCTTCATTAATAATTATAAGCGATTTACGTAAACAACAACAAAAATCAAATTGTAACTTACACACAGACACAAACACCCACACTTGTTGCCTTGAATGATGAAATATTATATTTTTTAATAGAAAATGATAACGATTAATTTAAATGGTTAGAAAATAATTTATAGAGAATCGAATGTTTTCATATATACTTAAATTGATGTAATTTTCAAACGAATTCAGTATGCTAGGGATTTTTTTTTTCTTTCTGTTTATTTTTTAACGAATTTATGCCAAACTAAACACTTCAATTAATTAAAAAGTGAAAACAGAAATTGAGGCCTATACTTATTCGCATGTAGCACGCAAATAATATTAGTGTCATAGATGAACATTTTTTTCTTCTTCGTCAATTAAACTATTTTGAGTCATTCGTTATTTACACAAAAGAAAAGGAAAAAAAAAATTGAAAGAAATTTTGTTGAACGAAAACTTTTATCGAAAAATTCACAGACACAATTGGTACTAAAAAAATATATATACTATATTTTAGAAAAGAAAATGCCTTAAAACAATCTACTTAACTTAAATTTAGTTGAATTAATACATTATATGTGAAAGTTATACAAAACATTACATTTGTAACGTGTTTTTTTCGTTTTTGCGACAAGGCTAAACTTGGATAGAAAATTGGCACCGACTATTATATAAAAAGTGTAACCAATTGTTATTGTACTTGTTTTTTTTTTCTTAACCGAAAATCGTGCCAAATGAAGTCAGATGATGGCACCTTTCTTTTTAAATTTTGTTCTTCAATGGAATTTTGGGTGTGAAATCTTTGAACTTCCGTTTCAATAACAACATAAACTTCCAAATGGAATTTTTTTAAATCGAAAATTGACAATTTTGTATTCAAAAGTCAATGAACCATTTCTATTGCGCCAAAATGAAATTTACAGCCAAAAGCCAAATAAAACTTTACGATGTGAATTTGATTTCGTACTACATATGATGTAGGTATATCCAGCGATAAACTATCGAACCAATCACAACCAAGTCATTCAAACAAATATTAGTCATAGATTCTTGTGGATGCGTTAGTTTTGAAACGCTTCGAAGATTGCTGATGAACATTGTTTGAAGCAAAAATTGACCAAACCGTCCACATGATAAGGAATTTCTATGATGAAAGTCGTTAAAGCTAAATCAAATTTGCATATATGCAGATTGTGTATTGCACCATTTTATTTATGTTTTATTTGTTCGCTGGACCATCACACGCAAAACCGAAAGTTTATCGTCTGCTTTCGATTTTTATAATCGCATACGAATCAATATATATATTCAAATGGCTGGAGCCGTTTGGGTATATTTTTTATGCCTTGAATCGGTTTTTATTTTTCAAGATCAATAACATTTACACATTTCATTTGTAAAATAAAACGATTTTTGTATAAATAAATTTTATTAAAATAAATGTATTTACTAAAATTATTTACTCTTGTTTCTTTTATAAATGTTTATCCTGTTGCTTCATTTAAATGAACTTAGGTCAAGTGAATTTAATTATTGATTTCTTTGTTTTTTTTTTTTTTTTGTACGATACTTAAACGAACACGTTAATACAACATTTTATTTTTAAAGTTATTCCTTAAAAGCTATGCGAATGGCATGAACAATGTTTTATATTTTTTTTGTTGCCTGGATGGTGTACTGTTTTGCATCACTTTTTGCGATTGTTTTGTGAAAATATGTTCAGGTATTTGCCTCTGGTCATTTCACGCGCTTCTTCCACTCCCAATTGATAGGCTTGGTCATACAGTTTTTTTATTTCTGAAATCAGACCAGCCTGTGACAGTGCTCCCAATTCTATAATAGGTCAATACAAAACGAATCCGCATTAACAACATTGAAATGAATGAATTTTAATTCAAAAAACACTTACGGTGCATGGAATTGATGTCTTCTTGTGAAAGTCCCTGAGTCCATGATGGTACTTCATCTCGACTCGTGATCGAATTCAGTTTGGCATATTCGTTGACACCTGGAACTGTACAAAACCAAAGTAAAATGAATGAAATGATGAATATTAAAATGATGAAAAAAATTTGGTACTTTTTTCCGGCCATGTTTCTGGCGAGCCGGGATCTAGTTTTTCCATACTGATCAAATTGCAGTTTTCATTTACTTCTACAAAAGAAACAATTATTCATGTACATCACGTTAATGAAACGATTGAATACGCACACAAAATTAAAACAATTTCACTTACCCTCCTTGATTGGAACGTTGGTAATGGTTTTATCATTATCGTTTTCACTCACACTCATTATTATCGTCGTTTGTTTTCAATTTAATTAATGAAATTATTTTAAAAATAAAATTCGAATGGAATAAAAATCCGTTTGGGTCTTGTACAATTGACTTTTTTCTCTTTCAATAACAAGCCGCCATCATATATTTACGGAATATATTTGACGTTTTGTCAAACACACTCACACATAAAGCCATACAAAACTTTGAAAATGTTTCATACAAATCGATATTGCAGCATGTGGTAACATCACTGCAATGTGAATTTGTTCAATTTGGTTTCACATGAGGACGCTGCTCACGGCTAATCGTTCATCATAACAGCTTTGCAGATAGGCTTTATTTTATGGGAAATAAACACATACAGTTATTTTTTTTGCATAACTTTTAAAATCAATAAATACTTTTTTTTATTTTCGTGAAATTCATTATATTTTCCATACAGAAAATCATAATTTGTTGTTATAAATGAAGGTTTGAATTTCTCTTTGTCATACACTGAAAATGATCCAAAAAACGCCCATCGTTGATTTCTTTTACGGATATTTATTCATTTTTCCTTGCATAACATTCTAATTTGACGTACGTTCAAACGTTTGATCATCTATAATCGTGTAGTTGAAATCTCTATAATTATTTGGAAATTGAACTCGTAATTCGTTACAATCATCATAGATCTTCAATAGAACTTCTGGCATTTGAATCATTTGCCCGATCTTGGAGATATCACGCAAGTAACTATTCTGAAATTGTGAGATAAGCGATTTATTTTATTAAGTCAGTGATGCTATGTATTTAAAAATAACAAATATTATAACAATTAACAAATTATCAGCGATTTACATACGTCCTCAGCAGGGGTCCGAGGGGTCCGATTACCCCCCCCCCCTGACGAAGTGTTACCCCTTGAAAATTTTCAAAGAATTCTTTCAATTTGCTAGGGATTTTGGCCAAAAAAGTGAAGACCTTTTTTAGAAATGGAAGAAAATCTTTGAAATTGCTAGGTTTTTTCGCAAAAAATTCTTCCGATTTGCTAGGGATTTTCGCCAAAAAAGTGAAGAGCAAAAAAAAAAAAAACGAAAAAGTACACTTTTCACAAAACACACTTCACTTTTTTGCTTACCCCTCACGATTTTTTTCAATTACCCCCCCTTAAATTTTTCCCTTGAGGACGTATGGCGACTTATCAAAGTACGTCAATCAATTAACTTATGAATCATCGAACTGTGAAAAGTCTCATATGTTTTATGTGAGTGAATAACTCTGTCGATAGAATCGAACTGATTGCGTTAGAATCGTTTGGTTTGAATTCATTCACTTTGTGATTAGACTTGGAAAACAGCAATTATTCAATAAATATCCTATTTATAAATCACGTTTAAGTATTAATCATTACCAAGAAGTGATTTATACTTATATATTGAATTAGTTGCGAATATAGTACGATTTCGATTATCCGTCGAGCATGGGAAACCCCAAATTTCCTTATTTCTTACTTGATCAACGCCCAACAAATGCGTTTGACGATTGTTTCCAGTTTCTTTTCTTCGTTTTCTTTCAGCCTCAAAATCTTCAAGCATTTCTGCCTTTGTTGGAATTATAATCTCATTATTCCAGAATTTTAAGCACAAGCGCGCCTTGAATGACAATTTTTAAAAAGATATTTCTCAATTTATTATGCTTTCAACTTTTTTGAAAAATTGAATTTACACTGGTACCTGTAAATCATACATATATGAATATGCGCAAATTTGTAAACCGACAATTGCCATGGTTGTGCAATTTATGTTGATTAAATGTTTATACAATGGTGTAACTTCAAATTTATTTTCGACGCTAAGCCCGCAATCCACCGACAGAAATGGAAATGAAAACGTGTATCCTGTATTTAAGAAAAAAATTTCGTCAAAAGAGCAAAAAATAAAAATAACATCAAAATGCCAACCTGTACAAAAAAGCACACAAGATATCTGCTGTTCAACTTCGCCAACAAATTGAACGGTTTTCTCTGTGAAACGTTCAACATCACCGACTTGTATGACATTTAAAGGTAAGATATGACGGCTTGTATCACGATTATGACTGAAAATCACTTTTTTTGCTTTGGATGCTACTTCATACAAAATATCTTTTCCAGATGGTCCACAGCCAATAATCAATACCGTTTCATCTTTATATCGGTCGGGTCGTCGATATTCATGACTGTGACATATATGACCTTTAAATTTGTCTAATCCATCAAAATGCGGAATGTTTGGTGCACTGTAATGACCATTGCAAATAAAAATTGCATCAAAAATGTTCGCTTCATAAGTTTTGGTTCGAAGATCTCTACTTAAGACCTTAATAATTAAAAAAATCTTTATGAAAAAATTCAGGTATATTTTCAAATTAAACAAATTTACCTCCCATCGATTACTTTGCACTGGTTTCACATTAACCACATGATTCTGAAACTTGACGACTCTCTCTAAGTTGTAATGGTTGGCATATGATTGATAAAATGCCAGCACTTCTTCGTGCGCAAGGAATGATAAAGGACTTTTAAATGGAAATTCAAGATATCCCATACATTCAACTGGTATATTTGTCCTGAAATGGTTCCAAATTATTATTTTTATGTTTAAATGTCAAGAATTGATCAATCTTACACAACTCCGCTGTACATTAGGGTGTTTCTCATATCTGAAAATAAAAAAATGGTAGTCGTTAATTAAAAGTGCAAAAAATTCTAAGACAAATCATGACATTTACACAAAGCATCGACTGATGGTCACGCTTCCCGAAGCAAAAAACTGTTTTCAAAATTGAATGTTACTTACAAAGAAAAAACGCCCCATTTGTACTCCTGCGCAGTCAACAACAACCAAATGGGGTGTCAACCTTTTGCTACGCTACTATCCCACATGGTCGGGATAGCCTTAATAACTAATGTTACAATTGTTTTTTTTTTTGTTTGCGTTGTGCTGATTAGACAGCATGATCAGCTGGCTGCTGGTCGTACTCGAACATTTCTACATCATTATCTACGTTGGCGGCAGCAGCAGCAGCTGCTTCAGCGACATCAGCGGCTTCTTCGGCGGCCTCAGCGACAGCATCGCGGGCTTTATATCTATTGATCGCATCCGGTATCGGAAGTCCTAGCAATGTCCATAGTCCTGAAAAATCAAACAAATGAATCTTCTTAAGCAATCATTCAATCGCAATTGTATCGTCAATTAGCCTTACCTTTCAGCAGAATGTTCTTAGCAGCCACGACGTCACGATGCCAAGTCACAGAGCATTCGAGGTTTAATTGCCAGTTTTTATAGTAACTTTTTACTTTTGACAATAAAGGCTCGTTTTCTTCCAATGCTTCGTTCATGGCGCGTTGCAACAATCGAAATTCCGATAGATCCTTCTTGCCCAACTTTGACACAATTTTTATTGGCAGCAATGTTCTGGCGTCGGGTATGCACCGGCATTTCTTGAATCTGGCCGATTTGGGCTGGTTTTGGAATCGCTTCATACATCTTGCGTCTGTTTGAGATGATCCCCATTCGTCCACCAGCTCTATGGCACAATCTCGACGTTTCTTTATTGACCTCAAAGTCAAACGAACCCCTGGACACCGCACGTGCTTTTTGATACTTATTCGGCTGTCAGGTGGTACTTCGCCATCAGCACCAAAAAGAAACAAAGTCGGCTGCTTATCGGTAACCTTTTCCACCCAATTGTCGACAACACTACTACTTTTGATGTGTTTGTCCAAGGCGAGTCGAGTGTACTTGGCAGTCGAGTAAGCGCAGATTCCATGCTTCATCATCTTGATTCGGTGCTTGATGTAGTCCAGCCAATGTGACCCTTTTGGTGATGGCATCACCGGGTACAGCTCACGGTTCTCTCTGTCTCGGCGCTCCTCTTCGGTAAACTTTTTGGTCCAACGCTTTGCTTTGGCATTTCGCACGTTTTGGCCTGTTTTCCAGTGAAACTGCTTACTCGACATTACGAAGTTAGTCTGAAAATAAATAAATGAATAGTTATTGAATTTTAGCACTTACGCGGTCTATCTTCCATTGATACATATACAACATAAATGTAAAAACTTACTTCGGTGCCAGTTATAATGTTGTGTGTCACTGTGGTGTTCCAACTTTTCAAGCCTGTATCAACGCCTGCAAAATTTTCGAATTTGCCATCCAAAATCATTTCAACGATGCGAGAACGGTCGTATTCTGTGCTATTCGTCTTCTTTTTGGCCGAGTATTGCAGAGACACAGCGATTCCATCGGTGTTTATGGAAAAATCAAACTTCTTTTTTCCACGCACGAATCGCCGAATTTTCCGCATGTAGAAATACTGATTCCACCAATGATCACGCGCAGCGTTGAAATCCTTTTGTGGAAGAATTACCATGCTTGTTGTTCCGTTTTTGTTTTCAACTTCCACTTTCGGTAGCAATTCTTGCGAAGACAACACTTGGTGCATGCTTGAACAATCGATTTTGTAGTGCTTTCGGCGAAAATCACACATCGGCACCACTACTAAATTCCGGATGAATGGCCGAAAGTTTGGATCGTCGAGCATTTGTTTGCGCTTGGGGCGACGCTTTGACTTTTTGCGCTTTCTTTTCTTTCGTTTGGATCGGTGCTGATATGGCCACTCCAAGTTGTACTCTTCTATCTCGCGTTGCATAGATAGGAACATTGGCATGGCCTTAAACCAATGTTTTTCGTCAGTCGTGAGGTCATGCAGATCGATTTCTGGAAACACATTCAGGTCGTTCACCATGTCATACAAAAAGCCACACCGTTCGAGTTTGTTTGGATCGTGAATTGGCACTCTGATGTTTTTTTCTTTGATGATCAGTTTTACAACACTTTCGATGTCACTTTGCAAAAATTTCTCTGCGTCCTCTTCTCCGTCTGTGTTCAATTCGAACACTTTTAGTCTCAAGTACTGGGTGATCTTTTTGTCAGGATGCGTTGTTGAGTTGGTGACGACGTTGTCTGTGTATTGATTGGTGATATGCTTTAGGCCATTGCTGAAATCATTGTTGTTGGGCCAATCGATACCATGATAGTCGTCAAGACCTAAAAATAAAATATGTTTTTCAAATTCAACTAAATTGTGTACTGTGTAGTCAAAACTCGCTATTTTATAAGGAGGTTTAATTGTTTAATAAATCAACTATTTTTATTTATTACCTTCGACAATTGCTTTGAATTCAGGGTCGATAGCTGGCAGCTCTGGTCGTGGTCCTCGTGGCTTTTTTCCTCGTGGTCTGTACGTCGACTTTTTCGGTTTCGGTGGCTGATTGTTTTGCCATAGCACTTGGTTAAAGCAGAGTTGGATCTTTTTTTCTCCACTTCCACCAAAGAATGCGAAATCATTATTCTCAAGGCCTATGCTCGTACGCCTTTTGCACCTCGAACAAGAACAGTAATGAGCCCAAAAAGGAAATTGAAGTGGCTTGCAAACTCAGGTCCGTTATTTTGCTCATCAATGCTTGCTGGAATTGTGGGCGAATGATTGTCTTCAGCGCACATTTGATCGTCGTAATCTCATCCTTCGTTTCTCCCTTCGCTGGTATGGATGGCTTGAAGCGATTCGCCATTTTCCTATTGAAAAAAAAAACACACACATTCGATTTAGTTTGAAAACGAATTTGTATTGAATTTTCATTGATCCATATAATTTAAAAGTGACGACTTTTCACATCAAACAATGTTCGATCGAAAAAAAGTATATAAACAAATATATACATTGAAAAAAAAAATGTGCACCAGCACTGAAATAAAAGCATTCACATGTAATTTGAAAATATCAACCGAATGCACAGATGCAAAACATACGATCAAAGTGAAAAATCCTTTTAACCAATCCACACAAATATTCACATATATTTCGAATTCAATTTGATCGAACGACAACAAAACACGAATCTATCGCTTTTTTTGGTACACACACAAAGTGATGCAACACAGAAAAATGACAAAAATCTTCGGATTGATAACAATGGCAGTGATTTAGAGAGAAAAAAAACATTTAAACACATTTCTTTGATAAGCGAGTTATTGTTTCTCTTCTCTAAACAATGGAACCAATTCAAAATGGCTATCACTGCTTGAAATGAATTTCACCACCTCACGCAACAGAATTATGTACTGCAGAATAATTGTGAAATACATTACTTTTTTCATAAAATGTAATGTTACTGTTAATATGTTCAACGTTAAATAATTATTGGACTAGTTTAAATATATTTCACGTTACAAATGGCTTATATGTCGTGCTATGAAATAAGAATGAATTTCACAATAAGAAGGATATGAATAACTGCATAGAATAAGCAAGTAATTCAAATTTTGAATAAATCGTGTATTCGCTGGCAATTTCTCATCAAAAATAATAATTTTTACCGATGAATTCACCAATATTTTTCACTTTAATTTTCACTGTAAATTAAGTTTACTCACGGTGATTTGAATTCAACAATCTGCTTGGACTCCGGATCAATCGATCGATCAAGTGTTGAACAATTCGGAATAAATTGATACAAAACGCACGTATATCGAAAATAATATGAATTATTAACAAAATCGTAGAATAATTGAAACGTTGAATTGGAATTAACACTGCTGTACTTTATGTCGTAAACTTCCTATTCACAACGCCGAACGTGTTCTCGGTATAAGTGAAGCGGCGATTATGACATTACGAAAACCAATGAAATGAACGTCAAATGTCATAGGGCTCGGTTCACATCAATAATGCTAATTCAATATTTTGACATTAGACACATTTTGCTATAAAAAATTTTTTGCTTCGGGAAGTGCCAATATCATTCGATGCTTTGTATAAATGTCATGATTTGTCTTAGAATTTTTTGCACTTTTAATTAACGACTACCATTTTTTTATTTTTTGACTACGGAAACACTCCGCTGTACATGCTACTATGAATCGGAATGCCATACTTATCATTACCCACTTGATCACTGTAGTTCCACAAACCGCCCACTCTTGAATTTTGCTCGTAAACAATGACATCATGACCATAATCAAGAGCATTTTTTGTACAACACAACCCAGCTGGACCAGCACCGATCACAGCAATTTTTTTAACTTTCTCTCCACTTTTAAGTCCAATCATTTTAATTATTTGAATGAAACGATAACTATACTTACTATTCAATTACAAATGTTCTCATTTCACTAATCTAAAGTGCTTTGTAGTACACGTTTTATATTATTTGTGAATTCAAACGTGATTTGTATGTATATCTGTAGATTTTTTTCTCTCATTCCAACTCAAAGATAAGATAGCAGTAATATATGCGAGTGAATAAACAGAAAAGTATTTCAATGTCGTTGGAACAACAAATATATCATGTGCAATGTATGCTGTATGCATCATCACATCGGTCACTTTGATTAATCAATTGATATAGTTTTATGCACTCAAACTGAACGAACTTTTATTCAAAAGATCAATATGAAATATCAATAATTAATTGAACATGTATTGCTGTAAAAAAGATGCGGTGGTGAAACCGATTTCGATCAAAGACCCATACCTTTTTCCTGCCAGCACTATTTAGTACGATCTAAATAAAGACAGACAGTTATTATTGAACCGAATGTTGATGTTTTATATTTTATATTTTATTTTAAGGAATAAATGAAACGTCCACTTTATATGATGCGTTCTTTAAAATCAGATATTTTTTTTCTTAATTACAAAATTTGTAATATCTCATGAATTGTCCTTGCGATCTAATTCACGTTCAAATCTAAATAAATTTAATCAAATAGTTACATACTGTTTTATCGATAAAAATTCGTTGATTTGTTTGTCGAACAAAAGATGTCGCTAGTAGTCGTACAGATGGTCAATCGAATTTGGAATTTGACATTTTCGGTGAATGAATTAGTGGTAAACAACAAAAGACAAGCGACAAATCGAATAAAATAAAACTTTGCCAGCATTTTTCATTTTAAACCATTTACATTTGGAATTCTATTTAAATTATTTTGCGTTAAATACAAGTCACATTTCCAAAGATGTCTATCGAAATCGAATCAGCTGAGTAGGTTTTGTCTTGCCCATAAATTTGGATCACAACTTACGGCAAATTAGTCTACCTAACTAACCTATTTATTTATTTTACAGTGTTGTTCGATTGATTCAACAATATTTGAAAGAGTCAAATTTAAATAAAACCCTTCAAACATTGCAGGTAATCCAGTCATTCTTATTTACCCGAATTTATTTCCATTTTTATTCACATTTTAATGTCACAAAATCAATCACCATTTCAATTTGGTAGGAAGAGACTGGTGTATCATTGAATACCGTCGATAGCGTTGAAGGTTTTATATCCGATATACACAATGGACACTGGGATACAGTGCTAAAAACGATTCAGTCATTAAAACTTCCCGACAAGAAGCTAATCAATTTATATGAACAAATTGTATTGGAACTTATCGAATTGCGTGAATTGGGTGCTGCACGTTCGCTGCTCCGTCAAACCGATCCAATGATTATGTTAAAACAACATGAGGCCGAACGATACATTCATTTGGAAAATATGTTGCAACGTGCATATTTTGATCCGCGTGAAGCCTATCCAAATGGCAGCAGTAAGGAGAAGCGTCGCGGTGCCATTGCCCAAGAATTAAGTGGTGAAGTATCGGTTGTGCCATCGTCACGTTTACTTGCACTTCTTGGCCAGGCATTAAAATGGCAACAACATCAAGGTCTCTTGCCACCCGGCACACAAATCGATTTATTCCGTGGCAAAGCTGCAATTAAAGATCAAGAAGAAGAAATGTATCCAACACAATTGGCACGCCAAATTAAATTCGGACAGAAATCTCACACGGAATGCTCTCTGTTTTCACCAGATGGACAATACTTGGTTACGGGTAAATAAATCTATTTCCTTCATTTTTTACTTCTTAATCGAAAAAATAAATATTCAAAATTCTAGGCAGCGTCGATGGTTTCATTGAAGTATGGAACTTTACAACTGGTAAAATTCGTAAGGATTTAAAATACCAAGCAAATGATAATTTCATGATGATGGAGCATGCCGTTCTCTCAATGACATTCTCAAGAGATAGCGAAATGTTAGCAACTGGATCACAAGAGGGACAAATTAAAGTATGGCGCATTCTAACCGGTCAATGTTTACGTCGTTTCGATAAAGCACATGTTAAAGGTGTTACAGCATTACAATTTAGCCGAGACAATGGTCAAGTGCTATCGGCTTCATTCGATCATACAATTCGTTTGCATGGCCTAAAATCTGGAAAAATGCTAAAAGAATTTAAAGGTCACACATCATTTGTGAATGAAGTATGTTTTACGGTGGACGGTCATAGTGTTATCAGCGGTTCATCAGATGGCACCGTTAAGGTTTGGTCGTTTAAAACAACCGAATGCACAGCAACATTTAAACTACTTGGAAATGAATTGGCCGTAAATACGGTGCTGCTATTGCCGAAAAATCCCGAACATTTTATTGTGTGTAATCGATCGAATACAGTTGTTATCATGAATATGCAAGGACAAATTGTAAAATCGTTTTCGTCTGGTAAACGTGAGGGTGGTGCATTCATTTGTGCAACACTATCACCGCGTGGAGAATTCAGTAAGTCACAAATAGCTTTACTGCACTTTCATTTGAATATTTATGATTTTATTTTTGAATCAAAAATTTTGATACGATACATTCATTTCAACGTTATAATTGAATTGTTCGTTTTTTTTAACAGTTTATTGTGCCGGAGAGGATATGGTGTTGTATTGCTTCTCGGTATCATCGTGCAAATTGGAGCGTACACTGAACGTGAGTATTTTCTTTGGTCTCATTAAGAAGAAAAAAAACCAAAATAATCCAACAAATCGTTCAATAATCCAATTGTAGGTACATGAAAAAGACGTAATCGGTTTAACACATCATCCGCATCAAAATTTATTGGCCACATACAGTGAGGATGGTCTGCTTAAAATATGGAAACCATAAATTTTGCGACTTATAATTCATAACTGAAAATTAATATGACTTTTTTTCGACACAATTAAAAAGAAAACAAAAAAACCATGCATAAATATTTGATCAAAACATATTTTATCTATTTTCATAGTGCATTAAGAGCGATAGAGAGAAAGGCGTTCGTAGCGCCTCCATGTGTACTGTCAATTGTTCATACAGATATACACGTTAACAAATTGTAATGTGTGCGTGCGCTTTTTTCCCTCTTTATTATCCATACGTATTTCACAATCATACATACATCGTTTATTGACGTTTCCACAACAAATGTCAGCCGCGTAGTTTAGTATATCAAAAAGTACAAAGAAATTACCACTCTCTTTACATGACTATTACAGAAAATCGAGCAAAATAAAAACAAAAATATAACTTGTACCTTATTTAAGTATATTAAACTGTTTTATTTTTAATTTAGTTGTTCCGAATCTTTTTTGAAACGTGAACAACGAGTTTAAAAAAAAAAAAAAAACATATATTGTGAGATAATACGAATTGAATATCATTCCAAGTACAAAAAAAAATCTACAGAAACGAAAATAGATTATTATGGAAAAGAATACCGTCGTAAATGTTTTAAGTAAATTTAATAAACGTTTTTCTACAATAATTTTCGATTTGGACAATACACTCATTTCGACGCGAAAAGCGGATCTAAAGACATGCAACAAGGTAACATTTGCAATCCAATATTTTTCTTCCTCTCTCACTTTTTCTCACCTTCCATATCAATCAAACCGTGAGATTTCCTTTGTTTAGTGCATAGTCAATAACAAAGTGTCGCCGTTTTTTGTGCATTTCCGGAAAGAAAAAAGTTCTATAAAATGTGAAACTTCCGCATAATCTGGTTGCTGCATACAGTGCAGGAGCAAATTACGTAGTTACATATATCGCGTAATTGGCTGAGTTTTTTTTTTGCGCCTTGTGTTTGAACATCTGATTACGGTGCCTTAACATTCATTAAATTCGCAACCAATATTTATGAACTTAGACTATTTGCTTGGCACTTTTTGACGTCATTTTCTATTCATTTCATTCGATTGGCATTTTCCTTTGTGCATGTGTGTATATGTATGTGTGTGTGTTGGTGAATGAATTTTTTTTTGTGAATTGGAACGTCGAGTGTTTTTTTTTTCGCAAATCGATCGATAATTTTTCTATTTTGTTGTTGACACATATGACCTTGACATTCAGAGAGTAATGTGTAATTTTTGTGTTTGACTCAATCGTGTCGCTCTCAGTCGTGTCTCTCCTTGTATAATTGCAAACAATGAAATGAGAGTCGAACCTAACCTCAACTTAAACGCCATGTCTGTCAAATAAAACGCACACTAAACGTAAAAACAATGTAGACGAATTGACAACTTTGGTTTGATAAATTTTGTTATTTTGTATAGATTTTCCACACTCTTAATGTGGTTGTTTTATTAATTTTGAGTGTTTCATTACAAATGAAAGGAGAACCGTGCACGGTGCAAAGCTTGGAACCGATTTCATGGTATACATTTGTTGTTTCATATTTCTCGTTCAAAATTTATGAATGCAAGCGTATGTGTGTTTATAAAAATTGTGGGCCAGTGCAGTGCATTGAGTGTCGTTGTTTATCGTGTGCGACTGGAACGTGCACACCGAATGAACGAGCGTGTTCTATCTAAGAAACAAAAATCAGATCATATCCAGATTTAGATTCACACGAGAGAGAATGTCTAATTTTAACATGTTTATTGCAACCAATCTCACACTCTCGACGTTTGAAATTCGATGAAAAAAATGAACAGAGCACTGATGAAAACGATCCACTACATACTTTATATAAATATATACAAATATTTTTTGTAGAAAGAAAAAAATCGTACACATACAAAACGAATTAGGAAGAAAAATGCCCGACGAAAAGCAAAAGGAGAAATAAAAAATCACACACAAAACAAATATCACAGCGCGCGCCGTTCGGCTACGGCGTTGAAATAGCTTAAAACTTCGACGTAAAATATTCCAATTTTACTGACGACACTCGGCAATGAGATGATATCGAAATAGAAAAACTTCTGACTGGCATGCTTTTCCTTACTTTCGCCGTTCAACACAGAACGACAGAGAGTTCACAGTTGAATATTTTAGTCACATCGTTTGATTCAATGAAATTAGTTGTGTGATACATACGATACGCGATTAATTTTCTGCACTGGCCTGATCATTTCACATTGTGCGCCTTGCTTTTCATAAAAAAACGAGTAATCAAAGTTGAAAGAAGACAATCAAAATCCAATTGTTTTTTTTTCTGTTGTTGTTGTTTATTTCGATTCATTTTAGAATTCGGTGAATTTTTGAATCTGCTGTCGTGAAAAAGTTTGTTTTAATTAAAATCGAAGATTCGGCTACAGACACAGAGAGGAGACACGCAAAAGTAAAAGAACATTAAGAATATGTCGAAAGAGGCTATTTCGGATACGGTGAAAAAGTGCATCGAATGCCTTAAGGATGCCAAAGATGATACGCAAAAGTTTGCCGCACTGTTTATGGTCACGAAATTGGTGAAAGGAAAGGATTGTAATAGTGCATCGAAAAAAGCGCTGTTCGAGGCAATCGGTTATGCATTTTTGAAGAAATTACTGAAGAGTGACAAAGTACCTGACGATTGTCCACCATCCGTGTATAAAAGTGTTGCGCTTACAATTCTATCGGCATTTTTGCAAGAAGAAGAAATTGCAACGCACAAAGAAACATTAGAGAATATACCAATTTTCTTGGACATCGTACAAACGGCCGACGATGAAGAAAATGATGATAATTTAATACTTGTGGGTGAAGCATACAGTTGCTTGCAAAGCATTGCAACCTATGATATAGGTCAAAAGGCTTTAATTGATATTGGTGCGATTGCAAAATTTTCGTCAATTTATGCAAATCAAAGTTTTCAAACGGACGAAGCGCTCAATTTGATCGTTACATTGGTGAATAAATTCGGTCCATCGGTATGGCCCGAAGATCCAAAACCATTCAATGCATTAGTTCAACGTATTGGATTGGACTTTGAAACCGATCACACCGAACGTAAATTTGATTTGTGTAATGTGTTGGCATCGTTGTTGTTCAATTGTCGCCGTGAAATTGTCGTGAAAAATTTGTCCGAAGAAATTTGGCCAGAGAGTTTATTCAAAGGATTGAGCGACATTTTAAAATCAAAATTGGGCAAAAATCAACGTGAACCAGCATTAAAATTGGCCGGCCAAGCTGTTGATGTGCTAAGCATCGAATGGACATTGAACGATGTTGATGATCCAAAGAAATTCTTTTTATTATTACTTCAATTGGCTGCGATTGAGGTGCGCATGCAAATGGATGAAAAAAGTTTTAAAGCGGCTACAGCTCAAGGTGATCTCAGTACATCATGTTTCATCATTTTGGAATTGTCCGTAAATTATATGGCAACCGATCAATTGGATTTGGATCAAAAGGAAAAACAATCGGTATACACAGGTTTGAAGGGTGCATTCAATGCTGTGCTATCCGTGCTAAATAAATTGGATAAGGATAAGGCAAAAGATTCATTGGCTGGAAAGGATCGTGCATTTGCATGCGCAATGGTACGTGTATTGTCAGCATGGTTGGCATTAGAAACATCAGCAATGCGACCGGCAATCTATCAATTGTTGCCATTTATGTTGAAATTGGCCAACAGTACATTCAACGATGTGAAAAAGTATCGCGAAGAAAAACAAAGCGGTGAACGTCCGGCCGATGTACTTCGTGTTATGATGCCAGCTCTGTGCCATTTGGCTGTCGAAGAGAAAGCACGTAAAATTCTATTTCAACAAAATGAAGACCAAGTATTTTTCCAATCAATGGAATTTTACTTTTCAATTGCTCACTACAAACGTCCACCAATTCCACGTGCTGAACGTCTCAAGCGTATGAACGAGCCCGATCCAATTCCAACCGCTGAACAATTGGAAGAGATGAAAGATGCGCGCGCAGCAATTGTTACATTGTGTAATATTCTTATGAATTTAACCGTACTTGAGCCAAAAATTGTCGAAGAGAGTGAAGTCTTCCGTAAACTGCAAGAGTTTATTTTTGAAAATTTGCCATTGTTAAAGGATATATCAGAGAATTTGGTGATGCACGGACATTTGGCCATTTTGGGATTATTGCTATTGAAACAACAGGCAAAACATGTGAAAAAGAATGATTTCACCATTTGCCGTTATATTCAAGCAACCATTCGTTTCTTATGGGATGCATATATTGTTGATGAATCAAATGATCCGACCGCATTAGTTTTATCGATGACATACAAAGAGCATTGGTCAGAAATTACCGAACTTTGGTTTTTGGGCATGCAAACGATGAGCGGTATTTTATCGGTTATTCCATGGATATCGGACTTTGCCATTGAAAGTGGATGGGCTGAAGGAATTATTGAAACATTGAAAAAAGTCAAAATTGGCACATTGCCAGCCAATGTTAAATCAGCCTACGAAGACTTTTTGTGTCAGCTGGTCGACGCAAACAAGACCGTTGTACAAGTACTTAAAAAGGCGGACGCATTACGTGTATGCCGAAATCATCGTTTAATGGAATTGGGCAAAAAATTGTTTGGCGAATAAATAAAATCGTACAATCAAAAGCGAGAAAAAGCGAAAAACAAAATATCAATTATAGCTTAAGTTGTCCAAATTTATCATTTAAACAAAATTATACAAAATGCATGAACATTTTTCAGTAAAGGAAACTTTTTCTTTTCGGTCAACATTTTTTTCTTCTTCAATAACTCAAACCTAATAGCTGTTCTTTTGTAATTTAAATGAAAAATACCAAAAAAATATGTCAAAATAAAGAGAAAAAAAAACGAAAAAAAAGTACGTGAAAAAATATATTGGAATTTGTGTGTGTAATTTTATTTTTCACAACATTTTCAGCATCACCAATATTTATTTATGGCGATATGACCCATTTGTTGTTATGACTGCGACGCGCTCTTACGCGATCCTTACTCTTGGAAATTGTAAATATTTTTTCGATGTTCGTTGTTATTGAATGGTATTGGCCATTTGAATGACGCGATTTAATATCACAATCTCATTCGTTCTGCCTAATCTTCGTTTGGCCTCGACAACGATGAGCAAACTAAAGAAAAATGTGTCGCTGTGAGCTCATCCATTTCGTTTGATCGTGACTTAATGACGACGTTCATCGAATCAGGAGGATATTTTGTTTTTCTCTAAATTTATACATACATTCATCCGACACTCGAATTGTCTAAAAATACACACATTTTGTCGGAAAACTGCTAGCACTTTTCACGAATAAAACTGGCAACGAATTTGCTGTTTTTTGTTATTTTACGGTCATACATTGTGCGCCGCCAAATGAAAAATATGATGATTCATTTTGTGAATTGAATTTTTCAATTTGGAGAATATCCAAGTTATTGCTTTAAACCTTGGATCTATATTGTTATGTATACATTTTTCATGCATGATTTGGCACATTTTCTTCAATGAGGTAATAAATAATAACAACAAAGTCATTTAGGATATACGGAACTGTCTCTGGTGTCCTCTCTTTCTCTCACCCATTCGCTCCCACTCTGAATCCTTTTTCACTCACATCGTAAACATAAAAAAAAACGAATATTATTGATGAAGCTCAATATTCGAGCTTACATATAGGAAATATAAAATTTTACATAACAAACATAATTCATTTTTCAGCGAAATTTTCACAAATCTTGATCACTCTCTCTCTCTCTCTTCTTTTATTATTTCTCTTCTTATTGATCGTTGGGTGTGTGTGTATGTGTGTTCGTATCACATATAGCTATCGATTATTTTGCAGACCAAATACAATGTGCCGAATGATGTGGCCGATGAGATAACATCGACGTATCTGCATAATTTCCGTCGTTGTCCCGACAACATTGATCTATCTCTGGACGTTTGGAGGCAACATTTATGGTGTCAAGCATTATCACAGCATAAATACAATTCACTTACATCGGCTATTTATGAAAAATGGTTGGAATTACGTTACAAGTACCTTGAATTAAAACCTGAAACGCTTGCACTATTGCAATCGTTACGCAGCTGCTACAGATTGGCGATCCTAACGAATGGACCATCAAATGCACAATGGGAAAAGATAAATCGCTTACACTTAACTAAATATTTCGACTGCATTTTAGTGTCCGGTGACTTGCCCTGGGAAAAACCTGATCCAAACATATTCTATGCTGCTTGCAATCATTTGGGCGTTGCGCCCAGTGAATGCGTTATGGTTGGCGATAAATTAGAAACAGATATTCAGGTAGGTTACACTGTGCAATTAACAGGTAGGTATTTTGATTATGAAAAAAAAAACCGAATACACAAGCGAAATGTATGTTCAGACAATTTAAAAGAGGAAGAAAAAATAAAAGTGCAAGTTACCGATAAAAAAGTGCATTTTAAAATAAGTAAAGCAATAAAAAAATGGAACTGAACAAAAAAATCAAATTTAATAAAATAGAAATATATATCGCGCCAGCAAAAATTGTTGGAAAACTTAATCTGGATCCATTTTATGGGTAAAAAACACACACGTTAATTCTCTGGTTTAGATTATAATACTTTTTTTTATTTTTTTGTTGTAATAATCTTCAATTTTCACATTTATTTTATTATGATTTAAAACCAAACTACTTTCGATGCTGAAACTGAACAAACAAAAAAATGCTTTCTGCTTTCTGCTTTCTGTTGCAAAAGAAAACACTACTTTTTATTCTTTTTGGCCAGCAAAAAAAAACGAATAGACACAGACATAAAAAAATCATTTTATTAGTTATTTCCTCTCTGTGTCTAAGTCTATCTTTATGTACCGAAAGTTGATTGCTTTTTTTAAGTTTCTTTTTCAATTTTGAAACTGGGAAAAATCGCTCAAAATTTATTTACGTTTTGAATTATACTATTTGGAAGTTAAATAAAAAGATCGAAAAAAATTCTCAATATGATCACGAAGCATTGACATTCAAACACACAATGCGGACTTGATCATAATTTTTTTTTAAATCTAGAATTTCAAACAACAAAATTATATATTTAAAAAAAGAATAATATATTTAAACTGAATACAATTCTCCAAACTCCCAAAAACCAAACACACACACACAAAAAAAACCAATCTTAGTTTGTATTTCTTGAAAATCGTTTTTTGCTAACAAATTGCCATTTCCTTATCATAACTTGAATATGAACAACATACAGGGAGCAAATGTAGCGAGATTAGGTTGCTCGATATGGATGCCATTGAATGGTGATACCGCAAACGCCAACACACAAATTAAACCAGACTTTACGATCTTTGATTTGAAAGACTTATTGAATATTTTACCAATAAGCGAATATTGTCATAGTGATAATAGTACGATCAAGACGAAGACTATGATGAAGAACGCAATGATGAGACGAAATAGCGGACCGTCGGCAACGATGAAGACGACTACGACGTCTATGATAAAACGCTTGCACCAACCGATCAGTTTGGCCGATCTGGATTTGGACAATGGAAATAGCAACAGTTCAGATGGCAGCTGAATGAAGATCACATGGAAAAAGGATGATGACCACACGTTTGTCCACCTTTTTCTACATCTGCATCATCAAACATGTGAATTTTTATTTTGATTATTACCTATTTTTTTTTCTTCGTTAATTTTCTTTATACAATATTTAAAAAAAAATTATATATATAGTTGGTATATATTTTGTTAGAGATTTTTTTTTCTTGTGTTTATTTTCTTTTTTCAATATATATTTTGCCATGTAGCGCGGAATAATGTAAAAAAAACAACATTTATTTTGAAACTCACGTAGAGGTTGAACTTCTTTTTTGAAAAGCAGAAATAAATAATAAAAGATTCGAACGATTGAAAATCAATACTTGGGTTTTTTCTTATTTATTTACGAAGTGTTTGTTTTGTTTTTTGTTACATATAGAAAAATAATTAATACTAAATGCAAATGAGAATTTGGCAAAGGTAATCTGATATGAAAGACTAATCAACGTGACTTAAAAGAAAAAAAAGAAATAAAATTTATTCAAAGTGAAGTATCATAACCCCATGGATCCAATTTTGAATTGAGCGCTGCCAACGATGATTCCGCAATTTTACCAATAATTTCGGTCAATTGATGTTTCGAGTACACGGTGTACAGTTGACAATTTTCCGATACCAAATCATCAACAATTTGAATGGCACCTTTGTAATCGCCCGACGAATGCAGAATGTTATGCAACAATAAAACCAATTGCGGAATGCACAATTTTCGAATTCGTTCGAGTTGCTCGAAGCGATTTCTTAACGGTATTTTATCCTCATCCAAAATCGGATTTATCGTATCTGGATCGATCAAAAAACCTTTTTCGGACGGGAACAATGCTTTATTTATTGATGACTGGGTTCCTGGTTGAAAATAAAAAAATATTTTCGATCAAAAACGAGAATTTGAGAAAATTAAAAGGTAAAAAAATTCTTCAAAAATTTCATCAAATGCAATTTCGACCATGAAAAAAAAACTGTGAAAAGAGTCTTGAACATACCAGCTGTCCGTTCCAATAAATTAATGCGCCAACATTCAATCTCGCTCAAATAGGTTTGTTTCTTATGTTCGTTGGCCATTCGTTCTGTGAACGGAGCGTTTGGGCCGAGTGTCTCTGGTTCTTTTGGTTTACTGTGAAATTGTCGAAGCCAATCATTATACGAGTCCAATGCTTCGACATACAGCAAATAACATGCATATTCAAATATGCTGCATTCAACTTTGGCCGGAATGTAATCCTTCAATCCGTAATTCTCTTGGATTCGTTGAACAACATTTTGTGGAATGATTTTAAATATCTTTCGAATGCTTTCAACTTTATTTTCGGCGAGAAAATTCCGAATCAACGCATTTGAAAACCACAATAATTCACTGTACTGTTCGGCATGGAAAGTTAACCATTCGAGGGCGGAAATTTTTCTTTCATCGTGCGATGATACGGTGCCGGTAAGCTCTTTGGCTGTGTCTTGTGTCTGTGCCAAACACACATTTTGAACCATTTGACTGACAATTTTATGAATATCCAATCGATTGGTGTGCGCCTCCTCTAATGCCAGCTTACGTTCATCAATGTGATCAATATGCTCCAAGAAACGTGCATATAAATCAATTTGCATATTTTGTGGCAAAGCTGATGTATAAAATGCAACGAGAGTCGGTTCAATTGACTCTTTCATTAGGTATTCCACATATGTTTTGATGACTTTATTACCAATATCACCTTGTTGTTCATGCTGTCTATCGATTTGACGCATAAATAATACAATGTGCGTTATGAAACGAAGCATTTGACCGTCGTTTTTTAAATCATCCAACCAACAATTGATGTTACGCATCAGTTCAGTCACATCGTCTAATATCAAATATTTTCGTATGATTGTCATTTTATCTTCGGCCACATCACGAATATTCTCACGGGTGCTCAACTCATTGAATATCTCTTCGATGGTCATTTTATTGTTCCAGTACTTTTTTGGCATTTCAACATAACTTTTTGAGCTCGTTTGACGCAGTTCCGTTTCAACACGTATATCAATTTGAACTTTGAGATAGGCCCACAATAAATCAAACCATGATGTACTCATTATCGATTTCAATGCATCTAAATGACCACAGAACACACCTAAATAGGCACGAGTATATTCATTCATGCGATTATTTTCAGCCATTTGCCATGCCAATTTCTTCCATAGATCGCGACGCGGATTTCCTTCGATTGGATACTATCATAAATAGATGGAAGAAGATTTGCTTAGGACGTTGAAATACAATGGAGATGAACTGAATTAGTATTTACCTTTTCCAATGATGTATTTGTTGTTTTATAATTTGGGTCGTTATGCAATCTCCAGCCTTCCAAAATTGCTGCTCGCCACCATTGACCGACTCGTTCGCACAAACTCCCTGCTTCATCCAAGTGACCTTGTCGAATTTCGTATAAAATCTAATAAAACATTTGATTAAGATTCATTCGATCCTCGTTAATTTTTTTATTTTTTGAAATGACTCACTTCTTTCGAAATTCGTTCTTCGTCTTCGGCATCTAAATCATGTAATGGTAGTTTCTCTCTGTGTGGTGCATCTGGATCTAAACTTTTTACAATATTCTTTTTTCCACTAAATACAGTTCGATCAATGTTCTGTAATTGATGTAATGTATTCTCCCATGAAACTGTTTCGTCCATAAAATGTCCAAATTTATCAAAACTTCGTTGTGTTTCACACTGTTCAAGCCAATCGACAATCAGCTGATATTCGCGTAAATTTTCATTGTCTTTGTATAACTTTTCGATAATTTCCTTTTCGCTTGCATACAAAAAGAACTCATCATCGTTTGCCTCTTCCATATTTTGTTGATTTAATAAACGATCCTTGTACAAACAATACAATAATTTCCATGTGTTACGCTCTTGATTTAACCACTCAAACAATTGTCGATCACCGGTTAAGCCGCCATTTCGAATGATATCATCAAAAATTTCACTGCACGCTTGAATCATATTGTGAACGGTATCAAATAGTTCAGCTTCATTTGTCCGTCCCTGTGCAATTTCCAGAAAAAAATCATGCAAACGATCGGTCTTCTGTTTGACAATGTTTGGATCCAATTTTGCATACACCGAACCATCCATCAATGTTGAATTTTGTGATGCGGCACGATCAAAAAATTTATCCTGACTGAATGTATCGAATGTTGAACCGTTCATGATGAATGAACGATTATTTTGTTGTTGCTGTTGAATTGATGCAGCCATTTCGCGACGATTTGTCCGCATAAAATCCATTGACTGATTTAAACTCATTTTCGTTGCACAGCTTTAAACACACATAACCTACAAAGGCCGATCAATTCGTTTTTCAATAAAATATATACGAATTATTTTTTCTATATTTTTTAAATGAAAATTTTCAATTCAAATCCAATGATGAACGGTTTTTTGGCGGTTTTTTAACTTACAGTTTTCCAAAGAGAATTTCACTGTTGAGAATCGCGTTCTTGAATTTGTTTGAAAGCAGCTCTCCGCAAATGTCACTGCATGAATCCAATCAGTTGGTAAACCGCGTAAAATTGACAGCGATGACAGTTTACTTTAAATACTCAAGTTATCACTTTAAGTATTTTTTTGATAGATGAATTTTTATTTTCAACATTCGTGAGAGAAAATTCAAATGAATATTGAAATTGAGCAAATGATGTAGAAGACATTTTAAAATTGATTTGAATTGCAATTGGAAGTTATTCGAAAATATTTCGTTATACACGATAAAATCGGCAATTTAATTTAACTTTTCGGATACAAAGTACACACTGTCTAATCGTTTATTGACTTTTGTGCAAAGTGTCTTGCACACACAGTATGTGATAGCGCTCACGAAGACGCGAGTCAAATGTAGTCTGTGTAAAATAATTTTTTTAGTTTGATTCGCTAAAAAGTTGTTTTCATTTTATTTTCTGTTTATTTCATTCAACTTCTAATTTAGTAAGCGAAATGCATGCCAAAATTTAGCAAGATTTATTTAAATTAAGAATCCAGAGAAAAATGTGACACTCTCTCTCTCTCTCTCGTTCTCTCTCGTTCTCTCTCTCGCGCGCGAGTGTATATATACATATTTTGAATGACACTGAACCTTTCAAATGCAATTGAAATACGTATAATATACATATATTTCTTGTCACGTGATTCAACCATACACAAAAATTCTAAAAGGTATAGGCATGTGCAATAATCAGTGTGTGTGCCATCCATAGGGCTTTTTGTGTTGTTGCTGCTGCTGTTGTGACTTGAAATATTTTATTTATCTCGCCTCTTCTGTCTCTTGAGCTAGGTACAGTAGTAAATTCTGCACAGTTGTCAAACTGATTTTCATGTTGTTGTTTTTTTTTGCGATTCACTCGTCTCATCGTCGTCGTCTTCATTTCAACTCAATGCCATTGAAAAGTGTATGTTGATAGAAAAACAAATGTTCGGATAGCGAGTGATTTATGGTCAAAGTGACAACAGAAAAATAAACGACAAGAGTAAATGTTTTAAGTGAAATTACTTGATGGAATCGTGGCATTTGAGTTAAATCGATAAATTACTGACTGAAGTTAGAATATGTGATAGAATTGTTTTTGAGTGGATTATTAATTTGTTTAAACATTTAAGTAATAAGAATTTTTGTTTAAATCACTGTTAAATGATTGTAAATATCCGTTGTATTTTGGGGATAGTACTACCCATTTTTCCAATAAGCGTCTAAATAAGAAAAATTGTTGTTCATATCATTTCGGGTGAATGTTGTGTTTGCGAATCTTCTGCTTCTGTAAATGCTACTGATACTACCGCTGCTGCAATGGTTAGTGTGTGGTTTATGCGTTTCTGTATGTGAATGTATGTTTGTGTATTTTGTTAGCGAGTGCCGTTTTCCATCGAAAGTTATTTTCCCAAATGCAATATACCGTACAATTTCTGCAATTGTTTGTGAGCGAGAGAAAAGAGTGTGTGTCGGCCATGTTTTTCCATATACTTGTTACAACCGGGAAAATCATCTCTCGTGCTCGCTCATCGGTCGTGTAGCCTAGGAGGACATTAGTTTGCCCCACCTTTTTTATTTCACACTCATCTCATCTCACAATTCATCAACATTTTCGTTTCGCGACATTTCTCAACAATACGCGATACGAAATTTGAGAAGTCAATAAAAAAAAGCCAACAAAACAAAACATTAAATTGTTTATAGTGTTTATAACGTGAAATGTATACAGAGAATCTGAAAAAAAACAAAAAGAAGCCTTAAGTTCTAATGAGTGATAAAAAAATTATTGTTTCGGATCGAATTATTATTTTTTTCTGTTCTTGATCGGATCAAGTAAATAATAAACAATAAAAAAGGGAGAGAGGAAATAACGCGATGACGACGAAAGAAGCAGCGGCAAATGCATTTAATAAGCGAGAGTATTTAAACATATATGATAAGTGCATTTTTCTATTATCAGGGAAGGATTAAAACAAACAGCAGTAAACACATATTCACCGACCAACTGAGTGCAATAGCTAAACAAGATTGGTAGTGGCGATTCCGTGCAAGTGTATGAACTTTTAATGAAAAACCTTTTTAAAAAAACACGAAAGATAAAGAAAGAGAGAGAGCGAAAAATTCTTCTAAATTAAAAGCAAATGTTTCAGAAAGAATGAGCAAGAGAAAACGAAAATGTGAGAAAATAATTTGCCATTTTGAAAATACGGTTAATGATTTTTCCGAAAATGTGAAATTTAAATAAGGTGCGTAGGAGAAAATGATAAGTGATCTGCAGAACATGTAGAAGGCGTAAAAAGAACGAATTTAGAAAAACGACGTCAATCGTTGAAGATGGCCTTAATTGGCTTTGATCGATATAACCTTATTATGTACTCTTAAAAGAATATTTTCATTCATTTTCGAGTGGAAAATCATCAACCGTTTTTCATTCTACTTGACATTATTAACCAGACACTTAAAGAGTTTGAGAAATCATTTTCATCGTTGTCGATGTATCTTAACCACCTTCATCCCTACCCCATCATCATTGTTATCATCATCTTGATGCCGCTTGAAAGCCTTGTGTCTCTTCTTATGTACTAAATTCGAAAACTTCTTTTCTTTTCGTATTTTTTAATGCCACATCATGCACAGTTGAATCATTTGCCTGAAGACATTGGAGCATCAATGAACGGAAATCGGTGTTTTTGACTATTCCCCCGTACATAGACGATATTTTTTTTAAATGAATAACAACCATTACATGAGCAATATACATCATTTACATCCTGGAACACAAAATACCCCCGATTTTATAGTTATTCGTTTACAATCGGTCGCTGCATTTAGTCATTGCGCAGCGAAAGTGGTCTAATCATCGAAAATTATTGAAACCAAAATAAAAACAACAACATACAATAAAAATCAAAAAGAAAATTCAAGAAAAAAATTTAAATACAATAATCAAAGCATCACACCATGGCTGACGACGACATTCTTTTTGACGATGTTTACGAATTATACGAAGTGATTGGAAGGTAAGTAAAGACATTGATGTGTATTTTTTTCACTGACATTCGTTTGTTCATTCTATATGTCAGATGTTTTCTCATATTTCATTATTGCTGAAATGCACAACCTTTAAATACACAAATTGATATCAAGTTTCTGCACATCAAGAGAGTGCAAAAAAAAATAACTGAAACGTACAAATAAAATTAAAATATTGAAATTGAATTATTTTTTCCCATGTTTATTTTCACCTTTGCAGAGGTCCGTTTTCAATAGTTCGAAGATGCATACATCGAGAATCAAAAATGCAATTTGCTGTGAAAATCGTAGACGTTGCCAAATTCACTGCAAGTCCCGGTCTCAGCACATCTGGTTTGTTAGATATATAATTCTTTTATGGTAGATTTTTACTCCTTTCTTTCTCGATTTGTCTCTAAATCCAATTTGAGCTATTTATTCTATGTATCAGACCAATTCGATGTCGATTATTTGTTTTTGTTAAATTTTATATTGCTCGAGACAAATGGACAAAAGGATTTTACTGTTTATTGCGAATTCAAAAAAAAAAAAAAAAAAAAAAAAAACAACGGTAAATTGGTTCCACTCATTTTGTTTATTTTTCTTCACAGATTTGAAACGAGAAGCAACGATATGTCATATGCTTAAGCATCCGCACATAGTTGAGCTTTTAGAAACGTATAGTTCGGAGGGAATGTTATACATGGTATTTGAATAGTGAGTATATTTCTGTTGTTTGGAAAAATGTGTGATAAACCCCATGTTTCTTTTTTTTCATTATTATTACTGACAATTACCGTAATTTGATATGCATAGTGTATGTATGTATTACATGTGCATAAAATGTGTATGCGTGAAATGGAATCATTCGTAGAAAATGAATTTCGAGCTTGTGATTTATGTGCACATAGTCGTTTGTTCGCATCGTATGCACTCATCATTTTAACCAACTCAATTCCTTCCGATTACGAAAATATTCTATTTATTAAAATTGGTTTTATTTACAATGTTGGATATTTCGTTTTATTTTAATTGCAGTATGGAGGGATCGGATATATGCTTTGAAGTGGTGAGGAGAGCAGTTGCTGGATTTATTTATAGTGAAGCAGTTGCATGGTAACTTTCCGGCATACATTTTTTAATTAATTCGTTAACATTCAAAATGGAAATGAGCATAAATGCATCAAATTCTCTATATCTATCTAATGCACACACATACGTTTATAATTATATAAATATTTCGAAATGATTAAAATCATCGAATGAACAGAGTGCATTTAGAAACAATAGTGTGTGTTGTGTGTTTTGTAACGTTCATTCAAAATTACACAAATTCTATCTAAATGGTTTAAATTGTAGTAATTTTCGTCGACAGACAGTGTAAGAAAGATATAGATAATTTCGGTGTTTTAATATTTTGTTTTGATTTGAATTGTTAATTGTGTTGCTGGAATATAATTGGAATTATTGTTAAATCGCATCAATAGCCATTACATGAGACAAATATTAGAAGCATTACGATATTGCCATGAAAATGATATTCTGCATCGAGATGTGCGGCCCGCATGCTGTCTACTAGCATCCATTGACAATTCGGCTCCAGTTAAATTGGGCGGTTTTGGTGTGGCCATTCAGCTGCCAAATGGTCGAGACGGTATTGAAACGCAAGGTAAATATTGTTTAGATTTCGAAAATTTATCTCAAATAAAAAGACAAACATTTTTATGTCATAAATTCATAATAAATTCATTTTCGTCTATGCTCGTCTCTCTCTCTCTCTCTGTGTGTGTGTTCATTGTATCGAAATGTCAAAATTTGGACACGTTAAACTCGCGCCGTTTGCACATCTATCCACAAAACCAAACCACTTAAAACACACAAGGTCGAATTGGTTGCCCGCAATATCAAGCACCCGAAGTTATATCGAGAGGATATTATGGTAAAGGATGTGACATTTGGGGTGCTGGTGTTTTATTACATGTTTTGTTATCGGGACGATTACCATTTTTGGGCTCGGGTAGGCGCTTACGTGAGGTCATCAGTAGCGGTCGCATTGCGGTATCGTATATTTTTCACCTTTCTCCTCTCTCTCACACTCTCTGTCTCTCTTTCTTTCACTCCATTTCTTTTCAAAAACACACTCACATACAATATAATTGAATTTGAGGTTTTCTTTTCTTTTATTCGTTGCCATTCACAAATTTATCAAATTTCTACTTCACATTAACGTATACACATATTATTTAATGTTTATTGCAAACAGTTTAATCTATTGCTTTGTTTCACACAATTTATACTTTTAAACCGGATGAATTTAATCAAGCTTTTGAAATTTGAAAGCGATTAAACGAATAATGGCAAAACACACACTGCCAAATTAATGTTATTCAATTGAGTTTTTCTTCTTGTTTATTTGCAGCTGGAAGCGCCTGAATGGAAATCAATATCATCCAATGCCAAAGATTTAGTATTAAAAATGCTTGCTCCAAATTTGCACAATAGGTTAACAATAGAAGAGGTTTTAAATCATCCTTGGATGCGAGTAAGTCCGCCTTCTCTCAATTTACATTGGGTATTTTTTTCTCGCCTTTCTTCCCATATGACACATACAACAACACAATCGGAACCATAATAATGTTAAAAGGAAGCAAAGTTTTCTAACGCCGCTTTTGTTTTCTGCATTTGTATTCATTTCAATAAAAATAGAAGGAGAGGAAGAATTCAATTGGATATGCCATTTATCCGTTCGAAATACAATTTCTCGTACATGCTCTCTCTCTCTCTCAGTATGAGATTGCATTTGAAACTTATTCTCTCTCTATCTCTCTTTCACACATACTCCATTGAAAAGAAACAAGAAACAAAAAATTGTTTTCTTGCCGTTTCATGCAAAATTTAATGGATTTCATTTGAAAGTTTGACACTGCCGTTGTTATAATTCAATTTTCTTCCGCAATTTCAAATGCAAAAAGCAGTGTGTCCATAATATATAGAAATATCACTAAATAGTGTCGATATCTATACTATATCGGTCCACTATATATGAAAGATATTGCCGCACGGCACCGTATCGCACGATCGAAGCCAGTGTAGACGGAAAAAATCACAAATTGCCATGCGGCAGTAGAAAGAACTGTGTGTATGCGTCAACATGTTTGCCGTCCGCACTCACTTCTATCGTGAGCTACGGTGTCTTGCGGAATATCTTACATATATAGTGGACCAATATAGTATAGATATCGACACTATTTAGTGCTATTTCTATATGTTATGGACACACTGGCAAAAAGTGTAATTTGATTAAAATCCACGATTTCAAGTCACCATTATTGATTTAGCACAACAAAAAAGTGTTTTATTTTAACATAAAACCTTGTTTAACAACTTTCAGAAACTAAAGTTTACGACTTGAGTTCAACGGGAGAAAAAAAGAACAAAATAAAAAAATGGAATGCGAAATTAATTGAAAAAAAAACACAAACACAAGAGAAGATAGTAAAATTCAAATGTCATTTTAAATTACAGGATCGTGAAAAAATACCAAAGCAACATTTAGCTGATACAGTAGAGGAATTAAAACGTTTTAATGCTCGAAGGAAACTGAAGGGTGCCGTTCAAGCAATAGCCGGTGGTTTGGCTAATGATCCACTGTGTTGTACCGATACTGATTCAGGTAAACTCTATATGCTATTTAAAATGCAATTCAATTTTTTCTCTAATCAAAATCACAAAAAAAAGACAATAGTAGTTGTTAATTAAAGAAAAACACCGTTTTGCTTTTGTTACCATCTATATAAAAGATTTGCTATGAAAAGCTATGAACCAAAAACGAATGCTAAACCTTTGTAAAATGAATGAAACAGTGTTGATGTAAATCTTTATTTTCTCGCTTGCAGTTACAATTGGAGTGGCATCAGAAACATTGAATGATTGGGCCGATGAAGAAGCTGGTTTAGAGGCTGTTCAAAGAGTGCTTGATTCACTGGATGATATTCATGCACTACAAGATGAATTTCTCGACGAAGATGTTCTCAGAGACATGCTCATGGATAATAGACTGTGTGTTTTGTTACAGGTAGACACTAAACACAAAATGGGCAAACAACAAATTGCCCATGTATTTATGTACATTATCTACTCGATAGAGCCCAGAAAAGCCATTCAATTTATTATTATATTCACAATGCAACGATATAATTTTTCAAATGAAAATACATTAAATGGTTTGTGTGTTTCCGTTTCGTTTCTCTCTCTCTCTCTCTCTCTCTCTCTCTTTCTTCTTTTTGATATACTTACAGTTATACGATACAATAAGTTCGATTGAAATGCCACAGGGACGTGTACCGCCCGGCGATGGTGTGGCGCGTTGTCGTGATGCGATTGAAGCTATTATATCGGCACCAGGGCACAAGTACAATTGTGAGAAAAACGAATTGTTGCAGTTGCTGTCACAATCACATATTCAGGTAAGTGAATATAGTGTGTAAGATAAATAAGGGAGAGAAAAAAAGCACACACAGAACAATAACAATGTGTTTGTGTGTATGTTTGTATCGCATTTTAAATGTGACATTGAATTGGTAGGCAGGCAAGTAAGAGAATGAAGAAAAAGTTGGTCGTTTTTCTGTTGCTGCATGAAATTCAATTTCGACTTTTGCTTTGCCATCTAAAGAAAATAGATTTGGGATTTGTTTGTATACTTTTTGTTTATCGTATGCCTTTTTCTCAAATTGGAAAACTTAATGTTTTGTGTGAAAATCTTCGAAAACATGAAAAGCAGCATGATACGAATAAAAAAAGTCGAACCAAACACAAGAAAACTAAGCGAGAAAAAAAGCAACAAAATCCAATATACAGTGATCAGAACAATATGGTTTTAGTTACGAACAAGAATAAGATTAGAAAAAAGAAACTAAATAGCGAAAAGTACGCAAAATGAAAAGAAAAAAAAATTAAATAACCAAGTGTGAGAATGCATAAAATTGAATGAATAAGGCTCAATCCCGAGGGCATATAAGTCTTGAAGAATGAGAAAACGATCTTTGACATTAGCAACAAAACGAAAGTAAGAAAAAATAGAACACAAGCACATTTTAAAAAGCGCTTTTGTGTTCGCTGCCCTGTTCAGTGTAGTCGTTTTTTTTTTTTTTCATTCTGAGGTATGGAATCTGCATACGACTCAAAATGCAATTTAGTTGATTTATTCTTTGTGTCGACCAAAAATACATGTCGTATAAAATAGTGAAGGAAATTTCGGAAAAGAAGACGAAGCATAAAAAAATCACAATGTATGTAAAGAGTCTCAATGCAATTCAAAGTTGACGGCATTTATGTGTTTTTTTTTGTTGGTTGTCGTCGCTGCTGTCGCCGCAGCCGCACAAAATCAGTGACAACTAATATTTCATTGAGTTAGTGTAGGTGTTTATGCCGTTTAATATTGTTTCAATTTCTGCAATGCATATAACTTTTTTTCATTTGTGGCAAGAGAGCAACTTGATAAAGGTGCTTTTGCTTTACTTCATCGTATGTCTCCAGTATTGCGCTGTACCAACCAGCCAGAGTTATGCGAATGCGAGAGAAATGCTGCAAATTGAATATGATATGTGTGTTCTGTTTTTTTAATGTGTGGCTGCTCTCTGTTCGGTCTGTGTAATCAACCGTCACTGACAAGGAGCAAGCGCACTATAAGCTTTCTCTTTCACTCGACTCTCTCTTTCTCTCTCCAAATCGCATAAATTTTGTGTATTGAATGCGTATATGTGTATTGTAAGCTCCATCGCAATGGTGATGTTGTTGCTGTTGCTGTTTGAAAAGCTGTTTGTTACAATCCCTTCAAAATTGAGAAGTGGAGGCTGTGAACGAGAGACGGTTACAATACGCATTATATACTCCATGCTCTTATACAACGCAAACACATACACACAGATACGAAATACGATTTCTCAATGACACCGAGACGCGCACGGCACAATCTGTCTATGTGTTTGTATGAAATTTGTATCTGGCAGAAAATCTGTGTTGTACTTGTATTGTTATATTGTTCGTTGTTTGTTTCGCGTATCTCACATCCAAAAAAAAATATATATAGAGCTTTTGCGACAAGCAAAATCTAGGATATGCTTTCTGCTCTTTTGAACATACAAAGATCTATATTTCTCCTCATTTCTCAGCCATATTCCTTTTTTTTTCCTCGTCCTTTTTCCCTTTATTTTCGGGGTACACACATTCATAGCGTGTGTTTTATCAACTAAAATCAGTCAAAGTGCGAGAGCGGGAGAGAAACAGAATAAAACCGTGTCCCGAATGAACAAGAATGAAAAAAGAGAAACATACAAAACCAGAACAAAAAATTCATATCGAGTATAGTAGAGAGAATGTGCTTGAACGTGTTAGAATCCTCTCGCAGTACAATTATGTGTGCGTTGTGTTACTGTACACAAATTTATTTATCCGAACTAATTGGAACATCATCGTAAACTATCTTAGTTGCAATAGTCATTTGGTTATGGACCATACGTATTTTAACAGTAACCATCGAGACTGTAATAACTAGTTATATATAAAATATACAATTTTTTTAAATTTTGTTGGATTTTTTTTCTCGATAATCTATTGGTCTCGTTCCCTTGTCGAAGTGTGTGCTTCGTCCAGTGTAAAACAGTCATTTCCAATTGATATAAACGAAACGAAGCAGAAAGTAACGAAGAAAAACATTTTATCGCGAATTTGTGTTTGAGTGTCTTAAAACCATACGAAAAAAAAACATTTAATTCAAATTAAACTAATGTTTCTGTCTGTCTCTTTCTCTCTATTACTGTGTCTTTTCGTCTCGTGTTGAAGTTTGTCAGTCAAGTGGTGATGAAGACCTTGAGCAAAATCATATCACAATCACTTTAAATGAAAAGAACAAAAAAAAAAACAACGAGAAGCGATTCAATTTACACAAATTATTATTACTGCACCTTAATAAAATCAATAGAATTGCTACTCTTGTTTGCTCATTCTTGTTAGTTTTGTTTTGTTTGATGTACATTTGAACATGCATAAAAATTCCGCGATATATGCCTCGTTCGTGTTTAAAAAAAAATTCCGTGCAACAAACAAGACACACAGACACAACAGGCCACATTTTATTGACCATTTTCTAAGGCGTGTATTGATAGTAATATCGCCAAATGGAAATTCAAATGCCATTAAATATTTGATTATGATTTGGTGTATTGATGCATTACCATCACACACCGCGGATACTCTATGCCATTGGGGATGCCATTTATTTCTTTTGCCCTTTTTTTTTGAGTCCATGCTATGCTGCTTTTGGTGCTGTTGCTGCTGTTGCTGCTGTTGCTACCCTTATAGTTGTTGTTGTTCATCCTTCGTTTCTTTCGGAACCTTTTTACAATCACATACAATCCGAATTCGGTTTGAAACCTCCAACTGAGAGTTTAGTAAATCGACAGTAGTCATGGAATTGAAAGCTACGGCATTCCTCAAATCAATTTCGGTACTCGAGTTTACATATATATACACACATTTTTTTTGTGCTCATCATTATCTTCATCTGGCTTGCACGGATTTTTTCTCGTCTCCCTTCAGTCAGCTCATCGATACAAATGTATACTATATTCTGCGTTCAGTATGCATTAAGTTTCCATGATACCTGTTTCTGCGTGTTATATAAACACGTAATATACGCCTCATACCTCGTACAAACTCTCTGTTGTACTCTCGTCTGTTGCCTTCAGTATGATTTTTGAAACAACGCCGAGCGCAGTACAACACATTCACATCGCAATGACACACAAAAAAAAACATACGAGGGAAATCTTCCAGCTCGTTCTTTCACTGTCGTTGATGTCATTTTTCTGCTCTGTTTGATCACCGTGTATGACTGGCAAATTTATGAAAATTTAATTGTTTAACGTGTGCTCTCTTTGAATTTTCTTTTTAACATTTTCCGTGCCCATTTTTCCCATGTGCTCTTTTATTCTGTCTCTTTTACTCGGATAACATAATTGACACCATCACTTCAATTTTACCCACATTTGCCTAAAATCTGCTCCAGATTAACTCCATTACATTTTTTTGTTGTTTGTTCATTCGTTTCGGTCGTTGTTGTTGTCGTTGCTGTGCATCGCATTTTTTCTACATCGCTAGATAAATCCCAAAAAAGAGAGAAGCACAAAGAGTGTGTATGAGAGAGAGAGAGAGAGCGCACAAAAAAAGAGAAAGAGTATCAAAGTACCGACTTTTGCGAATAAAGATATTCATGGCGAATGAATAAATTATTTTCGATTTACACCAAAATGGATCATAAGACCGCCTCTTGAAATATAAAATCGATTTACAAAAAAACACACAGCAAACAAACGACGTGCGACGAAACCGTTTTCAGATTTTGATATATCTGCATTCAGGATATTTTAACACCGGGCTCCTAAAGAAAAGAGTGCCCAATTTTATGGGCGAGATCGAGAGAGAGAAAGAGAAATTTAATACTATATTACTCACTTTGAACCAATAAACCAAGTGAATAATAAATCATTTTCTCTACGATTAAATATTAAAATGGCTCTTACTTATCGTATACTTACAGCTAACATGTAAAAAGTTTTACACACAATCATAAGAAAAAAATATCCAGAAGTAAAAAAAGACACAAGTTTAACATTGGCTGTAGAAAAGTGTAGAAAAAAAAGAGGCCGAAGGAGTAATGTGCTAATAGAAACATTCTATAATAAAAGAAAACGACAAATAAAAATTGATAAGATGGGAGAGTAAATATTCTCTCAATAAAATAATGATGATGACGATTCACGGAAGTTAAAACTCAGGATAATATTCCTAAATCTTAAATTTCGTCCAAAACAAATTGAAACACATAAAAGAAACGAAATGGCAGATTCATTTTCTATCTAATGTCAGTAAATACTAGAAACAAAAGTGAAATGAAATTCCAGTGACACGACCAGAAAGTATCAGAACGGACAGGCAGACATTTGTGGCCTCTACTCGAAAGTAATAGTTATCACTGTAAAATTGTAAAACATAAACAAAACAAGAAAAATTGTAAAAATGCAATCGTAAATTCACGTTGGTTTCAAAATATTCTTAGAACGGAAAATTCGAAAGCGAACAACAAGAAATCCAAGGAAATAACACACAACTGTGATCCCGCAATAACAGAGAAGAAAAGAAAAAAAAATCACATACACAACTCAATTTATGGCCATAAATAGAAGTTACTTGAAATTTCCAGCATTTCGTACATTTTTGTTCCCGTTGTTGTTTGGTTCGTTTCGTTCCATTCTTGTTCTTGTTGATTATAATTGTTGTTGTCTCGCCTCTGAGTCAAAATAGCTGTGCATTTTGTTGAATACATCGTGCAACGTGCATGAGACAGAAAGAGAGCGGAAGCAAAAGAAAGAGAGTGAAAGAAAGAGCGCGCCGCGATGGTATAAAAGTTACGAATCAGGACGGTATGGGCTTTCAACAATTCACCATTTACATGGAATGCACAACTACTATGAACACAAACAAAGATCTTAGTGCAACAACAATCTGGGAATTTGAATAAAATACACGACAAGTCGAAACAAAATTAAAACCAAACTAATTTATTCAGTACGAGCATTTCGGCAACGACGACCACAACGACGAGGACGTCGGACCGGTATTTTAGTTTTCGATTGCATTGACGACAAGCACGTCGCTAGAACCGAGTGTAATTCTCGATAGCATAAATAAAATTGCGTAACATTACACGGGTATTTTAAAACTTTAACAAAAATTTATTCGAGACAATCATCACCACCTCTGCCTCATCGTCTACAATGCTCTGGTAGCCAAGATAGTTTTGCCACAGACTCATTCTGTGGCAATGGTGGCGGCGGCAGCGGTGGTGGCGGTGTCAATGTCATCGGTCCGAATTCGGCGAATCAATGGCCAACCTGTACATCCGACACAATTTGTCCACATTCAGCCGCTGCTGCCGCACATTTAGCCGGCGCAAATATCTCAGCAATGCCACCAAGTAGTTTAATGCAAGCGACCAGTTCAATGATGCCTATGCCACCGATGCCACCAATGTTTGCCAACGGTGGGGGTAAGTGATTCAATTTCGTTCGCTTTTACAACACGCACATATCCGTCCCCTATTGAGATCAAATGTAGATCACATTTCAACAACAAAAGGAATGTCTTTGTTGTTTTTCTTTCTTTCTTTTATTCAATACTCACAAAAAAGAAAAAAAAAAGAAAAAGAAAAGCACCATGTGCATTTGTGATGCAACGTACAAAAGAAATGAAATGATAATAATAACACAATATTATTGTATTTGCACAACGAACAGTATCACGATGGGGTCCACGAACATCTTGTCCCATTCACAGTCCATTCCGTGGTCGGGTGCCAAACGGAATTTGTTCTGGGCATCAGGTAAACATCATTGTACTTCCTTTCATTTAAAAAAAAGTTTCCTAATTCTCGTCATCTTCAAAGTAATCCATCACATAGAAAATATACCACCGAAAGATTGATATCAACAACCTTCGACTCAAAATAAAAAGATTCGAAAAAACTTTATCAATTTTGATACTTTTTACGGTTATTTTATACGACTTCTCCGCCTCCTTTTTATCCACCAAAGTAGCAATAGATTTATTGAGTGTTTGAATTTGTTCATTGTCAATTTTAAATTAAAGACTTGAATTAAAAATTAAAATGGTTCCGTTCTTTAATATGATATAGCGTTAAGTGTAATGTTGGCATTGGGATGATTTAAATTCATTTCGGCTACCATAAATAATTACTGATAAAGATGGTGATGGTGATTCGAAGAGGGTCTCCCGTCAAATGATGGTGAAAACATTTTAAAGTAATTAAAAATCATTTCTTAAGCAATGTATTCCATGGGTAACAACAATAGATCGATTTAGAAACAAATTACAATGCACATCAAATGTAATTCATAAAAACTAGAGAAAATTAGGTTGCAGATAGATAGAGATGGAGAAGGAGGAAGAGAGATGGGTTTGCTACTTTATAACGACTTAAACAGAAATAAAAATTTATACCCACGCATGCGCTGCGAGAAGAGGTTGGGGAAGAAGAAGCACACAAGAAATATTCGCATTGTGTATCGATTCTGGTATCTCTATTGTTAGCAGGTGTTCCATATGATGAAGTCCATATAAATTGAAATTACTGCAAAATTGATCTGAATACATAAAAAAAGTTGTCAAAATTACATGTGAATTTTATTTTTCTGCACCATTTTTCTGTCTTTGTCTGATGGGGGATATTGCTTGAAATTTCACATCGAAAATACGTACAAGACGGAAAAAATAAAGTTTTGTACAATAAAAGCTTAGAGCAGAAATGAAGCGGAAACAATGAACGAAACAATGTCAACATTTGACTTGGCAAACGTAGACGAAAAAAAAAAAACATATATTGCATTCAAATTGTTCATCCATAAAAGATCAGAAACAGAAAAAAATATGTTTATAAATTGAAGTTGTTTTGCGTGTGCAAGCGAGTGTATAGTTTAGGTACAGAATGTCACTTCAACCATATTGAACTTGACATTTTGATAAATAGATCATTGAAATGAGATGTAAAGAACGGAACATTTTCTTATATTCTTCCGTTGATGTTCGTTTGAGGAAATTGGACAAAATATGAAAAGGGACAAAAACAATGTTTATTCCATTTTTGTTCGAGTTAAGCTGTTCCCGTTAAATTTATTATCGCATTAATAATATACACGACAAAACAACAATGACAATAGAAAAATGATTTTTTTTTTTAGTTTTCAAGTTGCGCGTAAAAAATAAAACGTGCATGGTAATGTAAGAATAGCTTCCTGTTTCGAGGCAAAATCAATGCAATCAGAAATGGTTTTCATCTTCTTGAGCTTGTTTGTTTGTTTGTTTGCAAGAAACTGGAGTGGTATACCGGAGAGTAATGATGCATCCAAGAAGGAAACCGCATTCAACGCCGACATAGTCTCACAGACAATATTGTATATTTACGCAAATGTTAACTGTAAGACTGTGTCTGTGTTTATATGCAAAATCATCATCGGACGGACGAATGCACAGCGCACACACCCACATATGTATTAAGATGACTATGATGGTTGCTGAGGCCAATTTATCCAGTGTGAAAATCAAATCGCTTTAAATAAATAAGGCTTTTCGTGAAATTTCGAAAATGAAAATGAAGCCCTAATTATATTGCATTAAACACCTGGGACTTCACAAGTTCATCGTAAAATATATGATTACTACATTTCACATTCTATCCATTTGGCGAATTTATGTGACGGTATTGAATGACTTCAGGGTTGGATATCATGGGGCTTAGCAAGCAAATATCAAACAACTTTGGAAAATTGAAATCAAACAGCGACCATAAACGAACAAACAACCTTTCCGAAAACTAATACGTATAAATAGAAAATAAATTGAGTTAAATTAAGCATATTATTATTTCTTAGAATAAGAATACCATTTTCATAGTTTTCTTCGTCTGTGCGTTGTTTTTGGTGCACATTTGTCTAACAACTGTGCAACACCACTTGAATTATAATTAAACAGAATTTTAATAGAATTCAAACGGAGAAATATGATGGAAGATTTGTCTTTTTTTTTGTTCATTTTCGAGTGATCTTAAATTCCAAAACGACTTTAATCTTTTGATCGGATTAAAGTTCATCATGAAAAGATGGCTCATAAAATACATTTAGTTTAGTGCACACTTAATGTATAATCCGTTTGTTACATCAAACTTATTACTGTAAGTGAAACGAAATGTATTTGCCTTACGTGAATACAAATTAAAATGGTATTGATTGACGACCAAAATGTCGATACATACATACAAACACAAACACATGCGCCCACATGAGGGGCACAAAATTTTGATGGCATTAATAAACCTTGAGATCTTATACACACATCCATTAATAAAATCTAAGCAATAAATTTTACGTGATGGGAATGGCCATCAATGAAATATGATTTAGTCAATTATTCAATTTATTTATATTTCAAACTGCATTTCCAATATAATCCGATTGAAATCTATCAATATATTTTCTTGATGAAAAACAAATAACACCAACAACAAATAGGCATTGCTTCACACACACGATGTTGTTGCCAAAGAAGTGTATGGTGACGAAGCGCTTCGTGTAACACCGCCTCCAATACCCAGTTATATCAATGGCGACGACAGTGACAGCGTTGAGAATGGAGAAATCACACAGCACGTCACACGCGTTCGACTTGTTCAATTTCAAAAAAATACGGACGAACCAATGGTAAATATAGTATTAAGATGTGCATTCCATTTCATACACACATTTTGTGTGTATGTGTGTGTGTTTTTATTTAAGCGAAATCTTCGAAATTCAATCATTCTCTCTATTTTCGTTTGTCATTATTGTAGGGCATCACTCTAAAGATGACGGAAGATTCACGATGCATTGTGGCACGAATCATGCATGGCGGCATGATTCATCGCCAGGCTACGCTGCATGTTGGTGACGAAATTCGTGAAATCAATGGCCAATCGGTACAACACCAATCAGTTAGTCAACTGCAACGAATGCTGGTAAGTTTTACAGAATAAAAAAAAAACGAGCATCCATTTTTCATTGCACTTTATTCGACCCGCGGTCTAATTATAAATTGTTTGACAAACTACAAAAGCAAAAAAAAAATTGTGAAAAATGTAAAAAGAAAAATTGAAAGAATGGAAGATGAAGAAAAGAAAACAGCAGTAAAAGTAAAGCATAATGATGGACAGATGAAAAACGAAATGAAATTTAGCAGAGAAACAAATAGAAGAACACTAATGATCATTCGTATACTCTTTTTTTTAAATTTTCATTTTAGCGAGATGCTCGCGGTTCTGTAACCTTTAAAATAGTTCCATCATACCGAAGTGCTCCGCCACCATGTGAGGTAAGTCCTATCTACCATTTCATACTGAAATTTTAGCAAATAACTAACCAACCACTATCATCCAACCTTCACACTCTCCTCTTTGCCCCTTTCCTAATCATAATCTAACACGGTGTTTGTATTGAAATCTCATTTTTAAAATGTTACACTTCATTTCACAAATTTGACTACATCAATAACCGATACTTCATTTGAAATTTTGCGTGTGCCAATTCAGCTCGAAATCCAATTTAATATTTTCGATTAACATTTCCTCGCACCAAAATCAACCGACGAATAACAATCATCATCATCATTTCGAAATTGATGTACACTTAAAATCAGCCAACAATTCACGATTTAATCTTTTTCCATTATATCAATAAGCTGTCAGTGCTCACTGTTCGTATCTCGCTATCTTTCCTCTTCATCTCTCTCTCTCTCTCTCTCTCTCTCTCTCTCTCTCTCTCTCTCTTTTGCTCTCTGTTTAGAAATACATTATAAAACTAATCCAATTTCACACCTGAAAATAAACCAAATATATCGTTTTGATTATATTACCAACTGAATTCTCTCTTCCGCTTCCAATATATTCCTCCGTACTATGTTGATTGTATGGTGTATTAACGTACATATTTAATTTATTCATCCATCATTGTTGAAAAAATTTGGATTCACCGTAATTTTGTTGAGAAAATTGTTTATTTACTTGCTAAATACAAAAACCTCATTTTACGGATTTATGAAAAATTCATGAAAAAGCCATTTCAAATGTAGAACAGGCATAAAAAAAATTTCAGTATATTATCCCCCGACCTCTTAACTAGTGTAATAAAATGAGAATGTCACACAAATTTGGGACATTAGCACACACACACACACATACATAACCGTCAAGCTGGCCACATTTTCTGACCTATCGCATTCATTATGCTTTCTGTGCTCCGAATAGAATGCACAATTCAATGCATAATAGCGTACTCAAATATCTCATACTATGTAGCTAAAAATTATTCATTTATACATTGAAATTATGACAATTTTTGAATTAGTTTGTTCAATTTGATACATGAAAGTTTCGACATTTCAAAATTGGGCATAAAACTGATTATTTAGGGCCGTTTATAATGGTGATTTATCTCTCTCTCCCTCTATCTCTCTGTGTGTATCGTTCGCCTTCACTTTGTGTACGTGGATTTCTTCGGTAATTCGGTTTTAATTTCGTAGTGAATCACCGAGTTTGGCCTGAATATAAGTCGTAATAGTAATCTCTTTATCACATAATTCATACGCCATTGGGATAGTTTCAAAAACGGGATTATGATAAGTTTACAAAAAAAGAGTTGATCTAAACTTTGCCATATAGTCAAATATAGTCCCATTCCTTAAAAGAGACTATCTTTCGGAGCAAAAGTACCGATGTGAATTCGGTTGTTCGCTATACAATGTGCATCGATTTTGATTTTGGTCCATTTATTTTAAGTAGCGCAAGATATTTAGACCAAAAACTTTGCATCTATGTTTGATTCAAAATGAGGAGTAAATACTAAGCACTAAATACACCATTTATACCCTTCCCCCGCAAATCAAAACAACAACAAAAACTTAGAAAGCAAAGAAAAATAGAAATTAACAGTTGTCTATATATGTATATTCAAAAAACCACAGCTTTTCAGGATTAAACCGACACCTGTATTAGTAAGTACTTTAACTCACTCATGTTTCACATTCTGTCTTTTGCACAGAACATTTTATTTCACAAACAAAACGTTCTTCTTCTTTTTTTATCCGTTCGTTTGTTTGTTTTATTAATCATTTTAACATCTGTATTACTCACTTTGTCATTCAATCAACTATGTTGCTTGTTTATGTGTTTGTATTGTAACATTAATTATTCATCAACTAATATACGTTATAAAAGAATCAACAGCGTGTGGCCTTTTCTTATTCTTCCTTTTTTTTCTTCTTTGTGACAAATGTTTGTGTTTAGATTTTCGTTCGAGCACAATTCGACTATGATCCGCTGGACGATGAACTGATCCCATGTGCTCAAGCTGGAATTGCTTTTCGCACTGGTGACATTTTACAAGTAAGCAGATTTTTTTTCCGTTGAATGTGATTTTAAATTGTTAAACGAATTCGTGACTCCAATCATAAGATAAGAAGAGAATATAAGAGATGAAAAATTCAAACGAATATTATGAATCGCGTATTCTTATTCAAATTCGATTTGTTTTTTTTGATTGAAAGCATTTGATTGATGGTATATTTGAAAAGAAACATTTTTCTTCTTTCAATTTTTAGCTTTTTAATTGGTTCGCTCTCATCGTTTTGATTTGCTTCTTTTCAGATTATTAGCAAAGATGATCATCATTGGTGGCAAGCACGGCATGATACGATTGGAGGTTCAGCTGGATTGATACCATCACCGGAATTACAGGAATGGCGCATTGCATGTCAAACAATCGATAAACGACAGGAACAAGGTAAGTACCGCTTTCCATCTTCGTTTGCGAAACAATTTTTCTATGTCGTAAATGTATAAGCTCATCTCATCATTCATCCGAAACAAAATTATGCAGTGTTTGTAGTTTCATTCGACCCTCAGTATTTCCTATTTTGTTTTCTTTTGTTCCACTTTTTTTCGGAAAGAATTCCTATTTATCTCTCTCTCTCTTTCTCTCTCTCTCTCTCTCTCTCTCTCTCTCCACAAATAGTAGTTTTGAGAATTTATACATACATGTGACTTAGAAAATGTTTAGTAAAACTTAAAGGAAAAATGGATTATCAAACCAATGGAAATTTTCGAAAACGAAAAAAAATGGTTCTGTTCTTTTTTCGGTCATCTTTTGTTACTGCTTATTCTTTTAAAATGGGCAACTGCATCGACTGCAGTAGTCTTTAGTCATGCCAACCAAAAGATTTTAATTGAGTTTCGAAAACTTTCTGAGCTGAGCGACTATCCATGCATTTAAGAGCATTGGATATCACATTGATGTCTCTAAAAATAGCTTATATGCCTCGAATTCTTATGGGTAAAGTGAGAAAGTGAGAAAATGTTGAACAGAAAGAAAAAAGAAAACAGGTCACATCTGGTCATATTAATCCCATATCGACATTGTTCGGGATGTATGCCATAAGCGTTGTAATTATGATCGACCAACTTTTTCACCTCCACTTTTACTTTATAGACAGTTTCTCTCATATATCGTTTCAATGCGACACATACACAAAATTTCCATATTTTAAGATCGTAACATTCAATGAATTGGAACTTATGAATCGTGTAATTAGTGTTGTTATGTTCTATAACATAAAATTATAATTCATTACATATTCTCATCGAAATTTCCTACACTTATTCTACTGATAAATGAATCTATTAAAAAGTTCAGCCCAATGGAATATGAGAGTCGGAACATTTTCCGTCGCATCGTTCGTTTATTGGTGTTTATTGTGTGTGTGTGTGTGCTGTCCGCACAGAAAAATGTCAGCACAAAATAAGACGTTTCGATAAGTCTTACTTAACGAAAACTATGTACTAGTACAACACATTAAATGGTACCGTATTTGCTGATATGACGAAGATGATGGTGATGATGATGGTAAAAAAGCGAACAATGATATCAAATATGATGCATACTGTATTTTTTTACGTCATCGGTATGACTTTGAGATCGTGACACACTCATCAAGTTTTTCATTTCGTTGAAATGTGTTGCCTTAGGAAGCACGAGCTCAATGGAATATGCTCAGCAACAGAAACCCGAAACAGGGAGACGGAACGGTAATTTTTTTTTATAAAACAATGCATAACGACGGTACCGCATTTTATAACATTAGAACTGAAAGTATCGTAACCATAATATACAATATTTCGGGTCAACTTCAAAAAAAAAGAACAAAAACCGTCAACACAATATACCAAAACTGACATGATGAAGTGGAACTTATTTCAGTACTTGATTTTGAAGCTTTTTGGTTTTGATTTGGTGATTTCTATGTAATGTTTGTTTTTTGTTGTATTCAACATCAAAAAAGAGCACTCATACACACACACAACTTGTTTCAATCTTTGAAATAAAAATCTTTTGTACTTTGATTAGGAATATAGATGCTTTGGGGCTAAGTTAGTTACAAAAAAGCGGCATCCATAACAACCTACATCCATGATAATGTTCGTCCTTAGAATATACACAATAATCAAATTGAAGATTCGCTCTTTCTTACTTAGAAAGACTCTCATTTCTACACCGCCTTTCTATTGATCAAAAAACAATGATGATTTTACGTACAAAGTAATTTCCAATTGAGAGAGTTGTTTACGTTATATCGTAATTGTTAAATTAGTAGAAATTCGATGAAATTAATTACATTAGAAATAGAATAATCAGGTACACGAATAGACGGTGCGCATTGTGGGTTTCATCGATTCTCAAAATTAATTTGCAACAAAGATCACAATCAACAATATGCTCTAAATATAGATGAAATTTCATCGACGGCGTATATCTCGATTGTGAAATTTGATTCCGACGCATTCTTGGAAACTCTTTGCTTACTACTCTACATGCAATAAAATTCAATCCAAAATTCAATTTATCGATTTTGTATAGAGTTTTTAATTAGATTGCCTTCAATGGAATCCACTCAATGTTTTGTCCAATAACAAAAAAAAATCACACCAAATTGGAATCTCATCACTTTTTTTTCTTTCATTAGAAGGAAACTCACCATAATTAAAAAAAAAAAAAACATATTTTGGTAGCATAAAATCAGTGAATGATAGACATTTTATACAAACAACAAACAAAAAAAAACAATCAATTAAGCAATTTAATGTTCTTAAATGTAAATCGCTTAGGAGAGTCTGGACCAGGCTGTTCCGCTCACGCGGAAGGATGTGACGGCTCGACAGGTATTCAACGCAAACTGGTTTACTTATAAAAACCATTTTCGTTTTATTTTCTCGTGTCTTCTTTTTTGTATAGTGCAATTTTTCTTTCTTTCTTCCATTCATTTCGAAAGAAAAATGTGCCGAACATTTTACAGGAAAAAGAAAGCGTTGAATTTCATTAACAAACGTACATTTGCTTTTCAATAGATATTTTTTTTCTTTTAATGTTGTTCTTTATCTTTTTGGTCATTTGAAGTTGAATCACAAACACTTTTTCATTCACATTTGATTTTGTGTGGGCTGAGTGAATAAGTCACCGAAGATGACATTTAACATTACAACATAAATTCAAAATTAGTTTGAACGTTACGTTTTGGACACGCTATAATTATAAACATATCAAAGCGAACGATATTTATATACTGTATAATGTGTATTTCAGACATGCATGACTCTCCTAGTTTCACAATGATGATGACTCTTGCAAATTTGAATGTATTTGAAATACTGTCATGCTATGCACTTGACAAACATAATTGCTTTGTTTTATTTTATCAAACACTTCTTTTTCATTTCATTTTCCAAATCAAACAACTGAAGCATAAAAGAATAATAATTTTTATTTGAAATTTTTGTGCAAGTCACTTGGCAGCAAGTGCAAACCACACTTAATTGCTATCATTCGGAAAATCATTATTATTTAAATGCACTCACAAGAATTACATTTTTTTTTAATTATATCTATTTTGAGATGTACGAATTAAGTGCACTCATCATATATTCATACACTCACATGCTGCTGTATATAAATGGCTTTTGGATTGAATGTTAGGAAATGTTTGAAATCATTTGAAAATATTGACCCCATCACAATGTACTAATTTACATCACAACTTACGATCCACAATACCATTTTTACATTTTAAACATTCCATTCAATTGGCTTAAATGGATAGTCGAATAGAATTCAAGCAAAAAGAAAAAAAAAACAATCAGTAAGTTCAAGATTATAGTTACTGCACCAACAATTGTTTTAATTAATTTAACCTTTTATCTGAAATCATGGGATAAGGTTAATATTTTATTTCGAACATTAATTGGAATGTTATCGAGACGAAATAGACGAGAGAAAAAAATCGAAATTAGAACAAACGACTTTAATTTGAACACACACATTTCGTTTTTCTCCCAATAGATATTGTGTACGTCTATGAATTTCGATTTTGTTTTGGGCATGTGTGTGTGTTTCAGAGAATGGAATTTTTCAATCTTTTTTTGATGTCGATTTTGATGATGGAATCAAATTTTGATTGAACGATTGATTACAAAGGCCAATAGTGACGAAAGAGAGCCGGTTGAAGAGATAGGGGTACTTGAAATTCGTTCTAATCAAATTGATTGAAGATTCAAATAAAATATTCATTCTTGGCCGAACCGATCGATTCCGACATATTCAACTCAATTCCAACTACATCATGTTCATTGTAAATAAAAATTCACAACACAACATAGTTTTACAGCAACAGTGTTTTTTTTTTTGTAAATTCATATCGTTTTACCTGAATTTTAGCTCTATCTTCCCCTCACACAATTTCGTTGAAAACTGACATTTTCGTTTATCGTAGATGTTAAATAAACACATTCGTATATACAGTTATACACACTTGTACATATTTTATCAAATATACTATATTGATTGATTGATTTGTAGTCACTTGTTTATGCAATGCATCTAATCCAAGGATTTTTTTATTTTATTTGGAGAAGAAGATGAAAAAAATCGCCACTCAGATATGCACTGTGCAATAACTCGAAATTTTATTAAAATCATCCAAATTGATGAAGATTTGGCATTGGCATTTATAGGTATAAAAATATTCGAAAAAGCAGATTTGCGAACGAAAAATTTGGTTTTAGGATTCTTAAATTGAGAAATCTAAATTACTGTCGAAATATTGTTGATCTGAAAAGCGATTTTGACAGACATATTTCGTTAATTATAAAAGTGATATTTATATATGTAATATAATATATCATATCGAGGTCGAGTTAATTCATATGGAAATCTCTTTTGTTTTAAATATAAAAAAAAAATTGAAGATAAAAAGCAGATAGATATAGGAGTGGTATCTCATTCGTTTGATTGAATACCAAACTGTGGAGAAATTGTTGGGTATTGCATTGCAATATAAATTGGAATGCGTTACACAATTGTTCGGCTAGTGTTCTCTCTGACTGACATTTCGGTATAGTTATCGGTGATGATATACGTTATACGATACATATAACTATGTGTGATAGTAATGAATACCTTTTGTATATGCCATTACAGTCAACTGCTCAATTTTCGGCCGAAAGAAGAAACAAACTCGAGACAAATATTTAGCGAAACATAATGCAGTATTCGATCAACTCGATCTGGTTACGTATGAGGAAGTGGTCAAAATTCCACGTAAGTTTATTTGCTTCTGTCCATACAGATATTTGATAGAGTCGGTACTCATGCATGTACAAAAATGTGTAAATAAAACATTAATGAGTTGTCTGTTTTTGGTTCAACGCTCTTCTGCTGTCGATATGTAGAAAAGATAGCGAGAATGAGCATCGAATCTAAGACGAACAAATTGGCCGCCTCATCTAAACGCATTACAAACAAATGAACAAAATTTCCTAAATTGAAATTATGTTCGTGCTGTCGATGCGGTAGATGTTTTACTTTTATTTCATTTGTTTATGTTTTCAATTTCAGTCGGTGATCCAGCATTTCAACGAAAGACCCTTGTTTTACTTGGAGCGCATGGTGTTGGGCGACGTCATATCAAGAATACACTGATTGCAAAGTATCCTGACAAATACGCTTATCCAATTCCACGTACGTATTACATGCCACTCTGGCTATCTGTTGTTAATGTGCATTCAGTTGAAATATACAGATAGGATAGATAGAAAAAGACGCACATACACAAAATAAAAATAAAACTTTTACACACCAAAAATGTTCAAACTAATTTGATTATGTTGCGGAGTTGAAGGGGGTGGATTGTAATGGGGTTGATTTTTATTTACACATTTATACATACATTTTACAGATACAACTCGAGCACCACGTCAAGATGAAGAAAACGGACGCAGCTACTATTTTGTATCGCATGACGAGATGATGGCTGACATTGCCGCCAATGAATATTTGGAATACGGTATGTTTTTTGTTTGCTATCTCTATTATTGATGATGACATTGAGATGGAAAGGGAAATATTCAACCGAAGAAAAAAATCACAACAATGAACAATCATTTTCACTCAACTTTTTTCGTTGTGTTTTTTTTTCTCTTACTCTGTCGAATGCAGGCACTCACGAAGATGCGATGTATGGCACAAAATTAGATACAATTCGTCGCATTCACAACGAGGGAAAAATGGCCATATTAGATGTTGAACCACAGGCATTGAAAATTCTGCGCACATCTGAATTCACACCGTATGTCGTGTTTATTGCAGCGCCTTCATTGAATAACATCGCTGACGTAAGTTTCATTTCATTTATATGCATATATTTTCGGCATTACATACAGCAGGCCACCGGCAATTTTTCAACTTCATGTTTAACAACATTTAGCAACTTTTTTTTTTGTTCGTTTTCTTCATCTTTTTTCAACATCAACATCAACAACAACAAAAAATAATATAATCTTCCTTAACCTATATACATTTTCTCTTTTTACAAACAACCATCGTCATCCAAACAACCATCTACCTACCATCAGTATGACGGAAGTCTCGAGCGATTAGCAAAAGAATCGGATATGTTAAAACAGGCGTACGGTCATTTCTTTGATTTAACCATTGTGAATAATGACATTGGGGAAACGATTTCGGCACTTGAATCAGCCATTGAAAAAGTTCATTCAACACCACAATGGATACCGGTTTCATGGCTCTACTGACAAGATGAAGAACTTGAATTAGCTGAATCATGCGATGAATGCATGGACGATGAGTGCGATTGCGAATATTGTGATATAAACGAGTCAAATTACGAAATGAAATGAGAGCAAATCAATAAAAAAAATAGATGAAAAACAAAAAACTAAACAAAAAATATTAAATTAAAAGCATTTTAGTTTAAAAAAAAGCAAATGCATTACACACACTCAAGTTAAAATTATTCGAAATGAAACAAATTGAACAACCACTAAAAATTTAATAAAATTTAATAAATTTTTATGCCAACAATTACATTGATCTATCGAATTTTTCAGAATTTCGACATCATTGGCATTAATATACATATATACACACACACACTTAACTAAATAATCGATTTGAAAACTAATTGACTTGGAAAATTGATAAAAAAAACAAATTATGATAATTATTAAAAACAAATTGTGTAGTAAATGAAAAATTAGCGGAACAAAACAGACGACATGCGTACCGACGTGCTACTGTAACTTGAAAAAGCAACGAACTGACCTGATATATGACTCTGATTATGATATCGAATGCATAATTTTTTTTCTTTAAGAAAAAAACACTAATATTAAAATTAATAAACCAAATAATTGGTACTTAATATTTAAAAACAAAAAAAAGGAACAGAACTTAAATGGTTATATTAATGTATAAAAAAAACACACACACACTCACACAAAATGATTAAAACACAGGATGACGAAATATAGATTCGACTGTAGATTGTTTTTAATTGTTCTGATTAAGTGAAATGATGCATCTCCAATGATGTAAAATATGAAACATTTTTTTTCGTAATAAACACAAAATATATATATTTAACGAATTAGAGAATGTGAGAATGAAGAAGAAAAAAAAAAAGATATACAAAATAAAACAAAAAAATAATATTAAACAATAGCCAAAAATGGAAAACAAAATGTTAAAAGAGGTTGTTTTTTCTGTATAAACCAAAAAAAAATCTTAAGAAAAACTGAAGAAAGAGAGAAAGTAAAAAAAGAAGAATTTTATATATTCATTACATGACCTCTGCTTTATTAGTCTAAAAAGTTGAATAAGTATGAATAATTTTTCTAGAATAAATACACTGAGTTGTGTTTCGTTTCTATGTGGGAATGCAGCGGCACGTTTTAGTTTCGTGCGCACAACGTAAATAGCAATCTTTAATCAAGGAACGATTTTAGCGCGGCAAAGAATATTGGCAAAATTGGGAAGACTGTTTAAAGACTAATGTTGATTTTGTCATTTTGAGATTTTTTTTCTTCTTCGTTGCATCACAGCGTATAATTCTCATGATGACAACGATGGTGTTGCAGTAATTTTGAACCAAAGAAAATCGCAAAATGGCAAATTTTATACAATATTCATCACTTAATACCGTTTTTTTTCTTTTCGGCCCAAACAAAAAAATCAACTTGAAAATAAATAATCCTTTTTAAGGAACCATCGTAACTAAGCTTATGAAGAGGAATGAGTTTTGTGTGTACGCACCGATTTTGAATTTTAATACAGTTCAATAGCTCGAATATTTCAGCAGTTCAAATGCAAGCGCAAATAAGAAATTACAATATTTTAAATTTTCGAGAGAATTTTTTCAATGCATAGACGTTTTTTTTGAATAAAAATGTTTCAAATCTGATTCTGGAAAATTTATGGACAGAGCTTCAAACTCAATGACTCAAAAATATTGAAAAGTAATTACAACCATTCCATTCAAAATTTCTTTTGAACAATTATATTCAATTGGACAGTGATACACACTAAACTGATAAATCTATTTTGGTTGAAGATTCAATGTGACAAATGTGAATGTAGCTGTTATGATCGAGAGTTATTTAATTTACAAAACGCCTTGCACAAAGGCATCACCATTATAACAAATGACAAGGTCTTTTGGTAGCGTATATTTTAGATTTTTATCACAGGCAAATATGTCGTTGTCTGAAAAGAACATTAATTTGTATGGGGGTTCATTGCGAAGTTCGGTACAGATATTATCTCATTTTCAAGATAAGATATGTGTATTAAACCATACTAGACAAAATAATGTCTGAAATGACCAAAGATATGAAGAAAAAGATATGGTTCAAATCACTCAATTTTCGCCTGTAATTTCCAATTGCCACCTGGGAAAAAAAAGAGTATCTTCACCAAACGCGTAATATGGACCGATTAGTTCGAATGCATTAAAGTCTAGAATAAGGTTGTTGGTAAATATAATTTATGGATTGATAAGTTAAATGAAATGTTCTTTCCAGACAAAAGAGCTTTATAAATGTCAAAATTGAAAACAAAAATAAAATGAATTAAACCGTTGTCGTTAGATTTAAGATTGTATGAAAGTCGCATTGAATTTCCATTTAACCAAAATATTTATTTCTGTTCAGTGACCTTGTTCTTCTAATTAAGTCTTCAATTTATCTCATTTAAAGAAAGCAAACTCATGCGATGTACAGCAGATATTTAAAATTATTTGTTGCCTAAACGTTCCCAACCTATCTGTATTTTAAGGATACAAAAAAAAAAGAACTGATCGAGAGAGATTCAATCGGAATGTTTAATTGCTGAATATAAAATCAAAAACGAATACACACACACACATATATACACATAGTAAAAAAAGGAAAGAAATTAATCACAGTTTAACGGTCAGGACAGCCTATGTGCTTTGGATATGGAATGTTCAAAACGCATGAACATACACATATTTTGTACATGAAACGCGTGCTTTTTTCCATCGTAATTTCACCGTTTCTTTGTTTTGTTTTTTAATTTTATTTCGTAGAACAAAACATATTTGATAAATGACATTTATCCAGACGAACAAAAATTGAGACCAGAAGCTTTGCATTCGGCAGATAGGTTTATTATCATATTTATTAAAATGACGTTCATTACCCATTGATCAGTGTACCAAAATGCTGATTTAAAAAAGAAATACGATTAGTACCTTTGTTGATGTTCCTTTTTTTTAATAAAACAAAATATATTACGAAAAAAAATTATTGAAAAAGAAAAACACGCGCAAAAGATTCCCACGACGAAGAATTCGTTTAGCTGTCTAATTTTGTTGAAGCAAAAAACAATTTGAATTCATTTCTCTTCTTACTTTTTTTGTTGCTTGTTTGTCATTTCAAACACTGTTTGTAATTGTTGCCATCAAATCCGTTAGCACACAAAATACAAAAATTTAAAAGAATATAGAAAGAGAACAAAAATAACAACAGAAACAAGAAAAAAAGTCTTCAAAAATCCGCATGTCTCCACAATTTAAATTGAATACGGCACATCCATAATGTTGAGTGCGATGATGCTTCCGATTTGAATTTGTTCCCTTTCTCCAACACACCCAATTAATTCAGGTATAATAAGACAAGAAAACACACTATACACCATTTCCAAACGATGTTTTTATTTCCTCATCAAAAGAAACAAAATAATCACAATTCCAAAACACATATATAGTCTTCAAAAAAAAAAAAAAAAAAATGAAAATATATTTCCTCAGTAATATATAGCATATTTATATATATACAGATATCGCGGTGTTTTGTTATCAATACGGTGTTGACAATTTCATAGATAAAGAACAAAAACTGGTTAAACAATGTTCATGCAATGATACATGTCCAAACAGTTTGATGCGGAAAAAACGAAGAAATAATGAATTTAAATTCAATGCAGACATTTCTCAATTTAATTAAATGAAAGTTGAACACGGCTTACGCCCTGTCTGTCTTTGTAAGAAATGAAATATTATTGCATCAAATTCGTTTTGCCAGTTCGGAACAGTGTGAACATAGAAAAGAAAAACCCAATATAAATGAGGATATTTCATTTGTTATCAGGATTCATGGTATCAAATTCAATTTAATTTGAATTCTTATGCAATACAATAATTGTTTTATATGAATAAAAGAAGAAGAAGAATATTATGTCGAATTTTTGCTATTTATCGGTTAAACAATCGGTTAGAGTTTAGTGTAGTGCCCCCAAATCGACATTTACCTATCTAATGGCCAAGTGCTGTTTGTCATACAAAGTCGTTTCGTATAGCACGAACACAATCACTTTTTTTAACAAGAAAAACAAAAATACAAAACAACACTGAACAAAAAAGATAAACATAAAGTACAAATTTTTGTTCAAATTTTTTTGTTCTCGCCCTTCTATGTTTTCCATATTCAGACGAACAACAAGTCTTTTGAGTTTGTTTTCCGTTATGTGATGTTTTTTTAAGTGATATAGTTTCTTTCTTTTTAAATTATGAACATTTTATTTATGAAACGATGCAGATAGATGAAATATATAAAGAACAATCAACACGTAGATTGAAAATGCAGAAATATAAATACAATACATAAATATATACACATATATATGGAGCTGAGAATGAAAATAATTTAAATTAATCATATCTTCTGGTCTCGCTTAGGGAACTTTCTATGGGCAAGATCAGCAAACAAGTGGTCGCTTAAATCATTTTCATTTTCAGCATATATGGACAGAAAGCAACACACATTATATCATTTTACAAACAGGATTATAAAATAACTTCCAAACTTTTCATATTTCTTCCATCGATTCATACGAAAATGTAAGTGAAAATCAGTAACTCAGTGAAAATTAGTAAGAATTAAAGAACTGGCGACACTTTATTATGTTTGCTATCTCTTTCTTGCACATAACAAATTGCAATTGAATTTGGCAGTTAATATGAATTTGGTCACGGATTCTTTATGTTCTTTCACTTTGGCTTTGGATTTTATATGAGTAGAAAAGTCTTGAAAGCAAATTGTCAATACCGGAGTCAATACATATGATTGACGCAAAAAATTAGCGGCTTTCTGCGATGACTGATTCGAAAATTATTTCTTAAGGACTGGACATACCATTTGAAATTCTGAAAACAACAAAAATATGAAATCGAATTCAGGCAATGTCTGCTTTGTTTCATCAAGTAGTGTGATTTGAACTAAGCAAATTTAAACAAAACGAATTAAAAAAAACCATTGTATTACCCAAGAAAATATATGAAAACAAAATAAATGGAAGAAAAAACGACCAGAAAAAGAAAACCAATAAATCGCTCAATCTATATGTGAGCCTGTCGAGAGCATGCAAACGCTCAGTTTTAAATTATTGATTTGAAATTTGATTTTGAGTGCATTTTCCCAATTAATTATTTACTAATTTATTACTACGGCAAAATGTTGATGGCCTCTGCTCAAGTGAGTTTTACCACGTGAGTATGATGCTCGCAATTGGTGCAATGGATAAATGCACTCAAAATCTCATTTTTAAATTATTTTACTTTACTACCTGACACATATTATTAAAGCTAACACAGACACAGACACAAACAGACACAGATATGTTGGCCATAAATATTCTTCTTTGACCGAAGTTAAATAAAAGAAAAATGAAAAGGAAATAATTTAAACAAGTATAGCAAATGAAAATGTATTTAAAAAAAATGACAAAACAAAAAAATTATAGTTAGAATTTTATTCTGCTAAACCGGAAATGTTGACACAAATAAATTACAAAAGTGAAAATCTGTAATACACGTGACATGATGTTTGATTTTTTTTTGCAACTCCTGAATTCAAATTGGTGAAAATCTTGAAGGATATGTTATGCGTAAGTTTATTTTCTTTATCTGGCGGAAGCAATCTGGTCACTGGCATTAGAGATGGTGAAATCTTACTAAGAATTAAAGATTGCTACAATTGAAATCTTATGCTTGAGATTGAGAAGTAGCAAATTTACAGCAGGTAATTTTGACTGCAACAAGAAATTAAATTCAGTGAGCTGAACAGGGTAAAAGGTTGAAATTTCTCATTTTTTATGGTTTAGTAGAAAGGTATAAAATGTTTGGTTTCTTTTATTTTTCATTAAAAATCTTTCGTATATTTAAAAATGCCGTTTAGCTTCAGGAGATTTGCTTTTAAATGACAACGAGAGAGAAAAAAAATGATGAAATGGGTGCTAGAAAAAACTGGGGTGTAACAAATAAAATTCGTCGTTGCCAGTTTGTTTATTCGCAATTTTAATTTTTGAAAACAAAACTATCTTCACAATTTGCACGCACTGTTTGTATAATGATTTTATTTTCTCAATTAATTTCTTTTATTTATTGTTTAAATAATATTTGATAATATAATTTGCATATAGCGTGAATCGTTGTGACATCTAACACTGAATGCATGCATCATCATGATGTGTTGTATTTCAAATTAACAATAGAACATCTAATTCAAAGAAGTAATTAATCTATTTATACGCCTATAATTATTTTTTTTATTATCACAGTAAATAACAAAAGCCACATTTCATTTTCCTTTATTTGCTTACGGATTCTCTTTCATCTTTTTTTTTGCTGAATGACTTGAGTTTCGTTGGATTTTTTTTTTCTTCATTTTTTGTGTGATTGGGTTTCATTTCAGTCTTTTTTAAAATGTAAATTGATATTATAGTATTGCGGATTGAATCATATGACCCACGATAACGATATGTTGTTGATTGTTGTTGTTGTTTTTCGAATTTCATCGATTGTTTCATTATATCTAGATTGTATTGTCAATAGTGGAGAAAAAGAATAGCGGGAGAGAGAATTAAATGTCAAAATGTCACAAATATAATTGTGATGTCTGGCTGGCTGCAAACTGATGCGCATTAGTAAGCAGCAACAAAAAAAAAACAAGACACACAATATTCCTTGTAGTCGATTTAGGATGTATAATTGTATATGGTAATATGTGGATTTAATTAAATTTTCAAACTCAAAATAATTAACACAAAAATCATTGAATCGCATGATCCAAATGATACTGAATTCAATGAATACGATTGCAATGTGCGACTACAACAAACGGATGCTTTCAACTAACAACTATTCTGTTACGCGTAATTCATCAATTAAGATACTTTGAAGGTAATTTAAAATCGCATGCTACATATAAATACTCAGCAAAGAATTCTGAATCACATTCTAAAAATACAATAAATAATAGTGTGCTAGAGGTTTTTGAACGACTTTGTTTTTTTTTTTGCTCGAAACGGTATTTCAATCGACCGAGATTCAGATATTCTTTTTGAAGTTGCGCATCATTTTTTCTTAACAACCAAAACAACTTCTCTCCATTGTATTCAACAATAAACTTCATAAATTAGCGTTTATCGTGTGTTCGACATTGCCAAAGGACAGCCTGAAAATGGTATAAATTTGGTAACCAAAAACACCAACGCGCTTCTTCCGTGTACGCATCGCAGGCGTGTCAGTGTTTTTGGTTACAGACACCATTGGGCTGTGTGTCAACGGTGTGTCAATTGAAATTTTACCAAAACATAAATCAGGAATGTGCAAAGAGTCCTCATTGCACACAATGGTATTGTCGATCGATTTTAAAACATATTGATTTCCCATAGTTTAAGATAATTGTCAATGATTTCTTGGAACCATTCTCGTTTTTTCGGCTCTTTGAATAGTGTTGTTAACGCTTTTAAATCCAAAGACAAGATCGCCTCATTACCCAATAGATTGTCTAATTGGCGCAATAGATTGCCATTGCCATGCAATTTCAATAGACTTACATAAGTAAATATATAATATGATAGACGTAGTTTACGATGTGCCCATGCTTCAATCGTGCTATTGCCGCTCGCCGCACGAATTTGCCCCAAATGTTCAGCATACCACGGTGCAAAATAATTGTACAAATCAAGTCGAGATAACGCCGCAACGCCTCGCGTTTTTAAACGATCTTTGATATGCTGGTAGTTTTGCTTTGAATACACAAACACCTAAAAATGAAAATTGACAACAAAAACAATTCAATTAGCATATTTTGATCAATAATTTGTCGAATTGGTAAATGTGCACGAAAAATAAATGACTTAAATCATTATACCTGATATAATGAATTACCTAGGGGAGAATCACAAAAAGAATTATTAAATAATAGAAAAGCAATTTTTAAGTGCATTGCTTATAATGACTTACCCGTAACATAAGAATTTATATAGTGGGTCCCGAAGCTTGACATAAACTGGACGGTTTCCGTTTGATTGCCTAGTAAATGAAATCGAATAGATTTTTTTAAAAATACATTTGAATAAACGAAGATCGTTAACTAACCTGGTGTCATATTTTCTATTTTCTCCGATACATCTTCGTGTAGCATTTGATTTGGTGGTATCGGCTTTGCTAGACGTGCGGTTTCGCGAAATCGTGATACACGCACTAATACATAACAATAGTCACCTTTGATGAATGACGAATTTATACCCAATTTACGGGCGGCCACTTCTGGTTGCCTGTTCCGATAAAAGAGAATAATGGATTTTCAAGATAATTCGATTTCTTCATGGCATTTTTTTAAAGCTTACAAATTCAACAGCTTAAACGATTCACAAAAATATAAACTTTCAGATATTTAGCAATCAAAAGCAAAACCAATGCAAATATAATAAATCAAATATATCTGAGTAAAAACAATTATTAATTATTAATTCAGTAGAATTTTAAAATATGAAGAGATGCGAGCGAAGCGAGTGGTCACCCTTATTTCTAACTATTTAAAACTTTTGCGAAAAAAAATAAAACTACGTAAACGGATAAGATGATTATAGATTTTGATGTGGAAAAGTGAATACAGTTTGAACAATTGTACACTGAATATAATAGCAAACATAAGATTTTTTTTTCGACTGGAGTGTGCCATGCAAAATTTTGTCTACCGATATTTTATTGACTCACTGTACATACCATCCACCGGTGAAAGCTTGCCATGGATATTCAAGTCGTTCAATGGTGAAATCGCGAAAATATGCTTGAAATAATTGTTTTTTATTATCGCAAAATTCCATATGAAAATCCCCATTAAAAGTGCCCGGTGTATTCTCTTCCGTTGCTTCCACTAATTGATCGATACCCTAAAAAAGCAATTGACCATATCATCAAATAAAAATTATTAAAAATATAAATAAATTTGAAAAAATCATCTTATAGACATAAAAAAGAATCAAACACATGTGTCGAATGTGATGTAAAAGATCAAGGAAATGATAAGGATATAATGTAAATTTAATTGTGGTCGCACACACATGCACACACTTACTCGAAATACATTGTATGTTGGCTCTTTGAATAGCCATCGTTCGGTGTCGTTGTATGAAATCACTTTCATTGAAATGCCCAAATAGCCATAACGAACAAAAACGTTAATGGTTTTACCGACGCGTAATCGTGATTCAATTTTGCCCATGCACAAGTTATTGATCAGCAAGAACAACGTGCAGAATCCAATAATTTTATAAAGCAAAGTCATCTTTTGTTTTTCTTCGTCGTTTTTCGTTGTATTTCCGCACTATCGCATTACGGTCGCGCATTCAGCGAATCTGAGCTGGAGTTGAAGAAAGAGAGAGAGAAAAAAAACACGGTAATAAGATATTGTTTGATGGCCTTACTTGCCCACTACATTTAAATGAACTGAATGACAATGATCCACGTAATACACACATACTCTTTTGATTTTTGTTATTCTTATTATTACTGGTGCAGTACCTTAAGGTTTCTAAAAAAGCACAATGACCCAAAACACAATTCACAAAGCAATAAAAAAAAGTTTTCTTGGATATTTTTATGACTTGAATTCTCGCGTCTCGTTTTTAAAGTTTTTGAACTCTTGATTTAAGTCAATGATGCGGTTTTTTTCTTTTTCACCATTTTTACAAATGTACACATACACCAAATTGTTCAATTGTCTCTTCTTTGCACCACGACGACCGTGTTCTAAATCATTGTTTATCGCTCTGGTAAATGGTGTTATTTTCCATTGAGATTCACAATCATTTTCTTATCAAACTGCGTAAGCTGACCAATTAATCCATCGAGTGGCACTAAACACTTCTTTCCATTTCGTTTGCTTGTCAAGCCAACTTAATTTCCATTTCGAAAAGTTTCAAAACAGCACGAAAAATTACACTAAATCTTATTGAAACTTTGGTATTTTTTTCTTTTGCCTTTTCAAACACACAAATCTTGCGCTGCTCTCTATGTCCCGTTATTCTGTATATATATGTGCATCGCTTTGTCACCGAGAAGATTGACGTGTGCCAACAAAACACCAACCAAAAGTGATCGCATCAAATCAATTTGTGTTCTTAACTTAAGACGGGACACATGACGTGTTTGTTGTACAGCGCAACTAAAGAGACAGCTGTAAAATGTAATTACAATTTACAATGTGCTTAAATAACAACAACAGTGCCAACTGAAAAAAACAACAACACTTCACTAAAATCGACTGTAAAAAAGCAACGTTAAACGAAATTGAAATTAAAAAAAAGTTGCACTGATCGAAATGAATGTGAGCAATCATTGGATGGAATCGCTATAAAAGTAAATTGTGTGGAGTATTTCGCTTTCTTTTTTTTCTTGCTGTTTTGTCCACATCTATATTCGAACATAAAACGTGCGCCCGCCCAGCATCATTATTGCATTGTGCATATATTTATTTTTAAAATATATTATTAAATATGTGTGTTTTTTTTTGTTTTAGTGGTTCATTCATTTCGAGCCATTCAGTTTATGGTGTTGTTATCGTCGGTGTTTTTTGATTCATGCATTTGATTTGATGCATCCGAAAATTGATTGATAGAAATAGAATAAAGTAAAACAACAAACTTAAATTAGACTGTATACCGAATGCATCGAATGCGAGTGCAAAAAATCACACATACCAATATGGCTCATCACAACGGCAAAAACAACAACCAGCAATGGCTTTATATGTTGCGTTTAAGGGGTTTCATCACTCACCGCCGTATAGTTTCCTTCTCTTCACAATTCGTACATTCAATATCAATCATGGATACACACATCTATATATATATATATATATATATTTAGACACACATGTATTCCAAGCCCATACATTGTATATACAACACAGTTGTAAGTCAAGGTAAGCGGCTTTATTTCGGTTAATTATTTGTTATTGAAAACGTGAAAACGTTATGGCCAATTGTAATCGTACATCAAAGTGCAAGAGCGAGATGCGAAAGATGATTTTTTTATTCCCGTTCACTGTAAATGTATGCATTTCGGTTTTTATGTTAAGTATGAGTGCGTTGCATTGTTATCTGCTGCAGCATAAGTACGGGCTCTATTGTGTTTTTATCACGTTTGATAATAAAAAAAAACAACAACAATCAAACCGAAACTGAAATTTCGCTCAAATTCATCGGTATTTTTCACTCTCTCCCTCTCTCTCTCTCTCCCTCTCTCTCTCTCTCTCTCTCTCTCTCTCTCTCTCTCTCTCTCTGTTGCATACACTCTATGCGCGCGCACGCTCGTTGCATCTAAATGAAGATGAAAATTTCGGTTTCATTCAATGCAGACGATTTTCCATTTAATTTTTGATTTGTTTTTTTTTAGAAAGCAATTCGAGTATTAAGATTGCCGCAACTGGTTAATGGATTTGTGTGAGATGATGCGAGCGGGTGCGCACGCATGCCTGCGCTTATTAATGATCACCTTTTGTGTGCACAGATCAACTTTTGGCAACAAAGTCGTTTCGTTTGTCATCGAGTGGGTTTATTAATTCATCTCTATATTTGCATTCATATACCGACGAAATTATAGTTCATGTTGCGTTTTTTCGTCTTTGCATAAAAATGTTCCAAATTCACTGCTCTTTTTTTTTTAAATTCATTTATCGCACAAGGTCACGCTAAGCAAAAAAAGAGCTTACTTTTTTTCGAAAAAGCAAAAAAAAAAACCTGAGCTAAGAGAGGGTCATGGTGAATAATGTGTGTGTTATATTGGGAGGGTCATATCGAAACATAGAAAGCGAATAATAAAAAAAATTATGCACACAAATTGAAATGAAGCGAATAACAGACGAAAAAAATTTCGTCGATGGAACAAAAGAAATAAGCGATTTTAGATGACTACCTAATCTAATGGTTGAAGGTCAGATGGTTGTTGAGTTTTTTTTTATTCATTTTCGCTCATTTTTGGTGTGTACGGAGAACATAGCGCAGCACAGTGAGTAACTCATGTGTCGCATTTTAAATTCATCTATCATACTTTGCATGTGACTCAGAATATCAATTTCCTGAAATTGAACGTGCGGTTTCTTACGTTGTGTGTTGTCGCTTTTTCAACGTTTGTTTATTTGTTTGCTTTATTTTTTCTTATGTGATCGCGTGGCTGTTTAGTAAATTGAACCGTGTGGCTATGCACAGAAGATTTTTGCTATTTTCAGCAGCAGCAGCAGCATGTTGTTAAAAATGTTGGTATTCGAACGAGAACAGAGCGAAATGTGCTCACGAGATCACATAAAAATACACACCACTTCTCAGTAATATGAACAATCAAAATTGATTGTTTAAAAGGCAAAAGACCTTAATTTGCGGGTATCGTTCGGAGCCCAATGCTCTAAATTGACGTAACACTAAGCAATCGGTTGACAATTGGCATTAGTTTTATGTATGTTTATCTCACTCATACACAATGCTGCAATGTTGAATAAACAAAATAAAATGCGCGCACGATTTGTCAAAACCTTCATGAAACAAACAAAAAATATAAAATCATATCCATAAACTTCCACCTGTTGATTATGCTTTGTTTGCGATATTGTTTGAAGCAAAGAATCGAGATCGTTGTTCCATACTGTCTCTAATACACATACACTCTACAACATCTGTTTGCCATATTACCGAAACCGACAAAACAAAATGCCATGTTTTGAAAACAAACTCAAGCATACACACATTTTGATGACACTGTTTTCAATTTTCATGCTGGCCCACTGTTTTGGCGAATGAAAGATGGAACGGGCTGGAAAAAAAGGGAAAACCATACGATGCAACGTTATATATGCATGCATTTGTAATAAACTGTCAATTGAAATTACGAATTACGGTAAATGATGAACTAGACCTTGCTTAATCAATATCGTGTGTGCGTTTGTATATGGATATATATATATATGCTTTATTACGGACCATATGCATATACCATGCTGTGTGCAGTGCACGGTTACGGTTTAAATGTAATTCAAATGGCTTATGAATGAAACAAAAAAGATGAGAAAAAAAAACTAGCATAATCAGAATATTAGGCATGAATTTAATCGAAACGCATACGACAATTTGCTTGAGCATGGTGCTTACACCACTTATTTACACACGAAATTTGTTCAGTGAGCCGTTTGCTTGCAATTAATTTGAAAATAAGTATTATACGTGTACGTCTATTATCTAATTACGTTAAATTATATTGTACTCCGTTTAGCTTTCCGCTTGTTTTTTTTTTCTTTTCCGTCGTTGTCGTGGTCATTGTCGTCACCTTCTTCTTATATTTCATTTTGATTCTTCTCTCATATGCAAATCGCTTTTTTTCCAACGTCATAGTTATTATTATTATTTGTTGTTATTATATTGCAAACTCAAAATATCTATATATATAAAAGAATGAATGAAGCACGTTGTTTAAGAAACGGTTACCAGAACGGATATTACTAAAAACTTCGTTGACTTTTGCAAAGCGTATCACAATTCATTGCGCAATTTGGTAATTGTTTTCCTTTTCGTTTTCCAACAAAAAACAATTCAGTATGAATATCCAATGAGTGTCGAAAGTTCTTTTGAATTCAAATATTCGTGAATGTATCATTTTACCAAGAACATCTTTGAAGTGGAATAAGTTGTTTCGAATGAGCATTGATCATTGTTACTATCCGAGATGTGCTCAAATAGGAATTTTGTTAGTTTTCAAATGATTTTTTTGAAATCAGATAAAAAGCGCCGATTCCATAGAGAAACTTGTTCGACGACAGATTGATTACTTGTTCGCGTGTCATCAATTAAATGACCGCTAAAAATCATTGTAATTCATACAAAAAATAAATAAATCACTAATCAGTGGCATTTATTTACATTTTTTTGTTCTATTACATGTTTAAATGGCAAAAATAAATTAAAATTCGTCGATGAGTCTTTTATGTTTGTCATTGAAACTAGGCACAATTTTTCGAGCTTTGAAAATTATCACACAGCGCACATTTTTCGGTGAATTTTATTTTATAATTGGCAACAACAACGTCAGCAGCAGTAGCAATAACAACATATTTGCGACATGAAATTTTTGAATTTATGTTACGGTCGTTGATCCAAAGACGCAGTCAAAATTTAAAAATGTGTTATTCAATTTAATTTTTTCTTGTCTCTCTTTTTCTCTCTGATTCTCAAAACAATAGTTTATATGCATTTAATAAAAGTCAATTGGTTATCGAATCAAAACACTTGATCATGAATATATACGTACCTTCTAAATTTCGAATGAAAGCAAAAGCATAAAAACACTAATAGCAAAATTTAAAAATCAAGTTTGAATTGATATATCAGTTATCAATTGGGAAGCACATTTACGCACTTGTATTGTCAATCACACACACACATACACACACATCCAATGCACTATTTCACTGAATATGACCTTTTTTGGACGCTCTTCTTTTTTCTCTATCTCTCGATCGATTGCTTCTAATTCGTGCACATTTTCGTCGTGATTCGGGGAAAAAATGACATTAAATGAGATTCAAAAGCCATAAAAAAAGAGTTCACAATACGTTTTATTCGGTTTATTTTAATTCGGTGTGAATTGTATTCATTCTGATTGAGTGTAGCATATCACAGTGTGTATGACTTTTAACATTAAAATTAGTTGACTTCTCGTTAACACTGATTGGCGATGTGTGGCCTTTTCTTTATATCATCAAAAGCATTTGTGAAGTGTGTGTGCTTTTTTTTAAAGGCGAGACAAAAATGCTTTGATCGATCACTTTGAGAACTTTGAAAACGATCTTCGTTGTCCGTCAGAAGAGAAGAAGAAAAAAAAGACGGACTCAAGCACGAAATATACACGAAACGAAGACGAAGACAAAACAAAAATCGCAACCAGTGCTGTCTGCGTTTATAATACAACTGCTTGAAATGTTAAAACATCGTCGACGCTATCGGGGCTTTTGTCACTTGTTCACAACTGGCTAAATACGGCAGTTAAAACCAGCTGACGAGACACCTCTATCCGATTCATTCGCGGTGTATTCGGATTTTGTAGTGATGTTGTCGCAGTTGTTTTTCTTCAGTTTTTTTTGTTTGCCAATTTTTATTAGCTCTTGTTTTTCTTATGATTCACTAGGTTCTCACACCAGAAACAGCATCACCAAGTAGCATTACCGATTGAAATGTACTCTGCCATTATCAATTCAAATAGATGAGAGAGCGCACGCGCACGTTCACTGGTAAGAAGATCGTTAAAAATAATGCATCTTTTCAAATTCCACGAAATTCATCATCACCCCAATGAACCGAATCCATATTGAACCCGCATTCTTTTTTTTCTCTACAAACTTAACGATGTTTATGATTTGGTCTTATCTCTCTCATGCACGCATTCGATCTCTCTCTCACTTTAACACACTCACACATTCGCCCTATCTCATATGCATTGATTGTTGGATGGAAAATAAAATATTGAAATTCATTGCAAATTATTCATGCTTCCGAAGTAATCGTACGATTTATTAGTTTTTAGCTATTACGATGAAACAAAAACGGCAACAGCAGCAGAGAAAAAAAATAATTAAACACACTAACCTTTTGCCCACTTTGTGTGTTTCGCTGAAATTAAAAATTCTGATTAGGTCAATCTTAAATGAAACCTTACTATTCAGCACACACACCGTATGAAATTGAGATGTTTTTTTTTTCTCCTCGTTTGCTACCGATTCACATTAGCTTCGTTCTCTTTTTTTGCGCAACCCAATGCTACGGTGAAGCACTATAAAAAATGGCAATTAGTAAAAATTTCGTGCTCTATTGTCATATTTTACGAGATCACACCACAATATTTGAAGTTTATAAGTGACAAACTCAAACACCATAAATCGGTATTATCGCTTGACCAAACCATTCAAAAGAATCTATTAGATAATACTGAAGGTCAAAGTATCACATTGAGACCGGATTCATTGTAAGTATCTACACGCTATACATTCATTTTGCATTAGTTTTGTACAATATCGTGATGGATTTTCGGCTGATGATCAGTTCACACACAGAAAAAAATATGACTAGTTTTTCGCATCGAAATTATGAATAAATAAGATTTTAAAAGAAATTGGAATACACACATTTTGATTGGGCATGTCTAGCATTATGGGAAATTTATTTTGAATGCATTGTTTACCTCTTGATGGTTGTGTTGATTTTGAAATGCATAAGATTAGGTGTTATCGCCCATTTAATTATGTATTTCAAAATGATTGAGAAATCGAAGTCGCACACACAAAGAGATCAGTAAATTTGATTGACATTTCCAGCTCTCAAACGCATAAATAAATTACAATCAATGTTTCTGTTTGATCATTTAAATGGTTTTTCTTTTCTTTATTGCTTCAATTTAATTTCGGATGTTGATTCTTAATTATAAAATAAAAGATTTATGAATTACTACATGTTAATAATAATTGTTTTTTGTTAGGTTTTTTAAACACGTTCGCTTTCGCCCATTGGTGTGAATACAATTTTAATTGTAATTGAAACCGAGCAATTCCTATATCTACTTGTCGTTTTTTAAGTTCATTTCTTTCATTCGATTGAGCTTCATTTCTTCGTATTTGTACATTATTTTTTTTTGTTCTTTTTCTCCTTTTTTTTTAGCATTGCTAAAAAGTTTATAAAATTAAAGAGATCTTTTATGGTTTTCTCATTTTTTTCTCTCAAAAAGAAAACAAAAAAAATATGTAGCGTTTAGAAATAAACGATAAAATATAACTGAAACTTAACTACATCTAACTTAAGCAAAAGGTATGCATTTTGTAAATGTGCGGATGCACGTGTGAGTTATGAATCACAAATATATTCTGGGGGAAAAAGCGATAAAAATGCCATAGCATCATTTATCAAGCATTTTAATTTTTGTTTTATTCTGGTCAAAAGTGTTTAATTTAAAAATCATATGTGTGTGTATGTGATAAAATCAAATGAAAATATGTCTTATTTCTTTTCATGAATTTAAATGGGTTATAATTTTCCACTATTTTTTTATGTGATCAAATAAAAAGATTTTCGTTTTTATCGCTATGAAGATTTTTTTTGAATCACCGAAATCGAAATCACAAAAATTTATTACGTAATTAAAATCCCAATATATATATATATATATATAAAAATATGTTTGCTTTCTGTTCGGGGGAAAGAGGTGAACCTAATACATGATAAAAGTCCAATTTTAAACTACAAAAGTATACAAAAAGTTCTTTTCGAAAATGTCAACTGGAGGTACCAATATTGAATTTAATCACTCCACCCCTCAATTAACGATACACTCCTAATTATGATTTGAGAGAAAAAAAGGTTAAATAATAAACTCAGAGGTCATAAAAATGTCCATTTATAATGGATACAACCTTATAATTAGAAATTGATTAAATATTTTAAAGAACAATTTGTAAATGTTCATGAAATTGCAGTTTTATTCTTCGTAGAAATACGTAAACACCTGATTGAATTTCTGCATTAGGATAAAATAAATGATTGCCAAAGTTGATGATTGAATTCATTTGCTGTACACACACACAGTCGTTACGATAAAAAATATCTTCGATTTTATTGCAAATAAGAATGCAACATTTTTATTTATTTATTTTTTTAATTTCTGTTGATGTAATATTTACAACAACAAAAAAAACTTTATGTTTCAGCTTATTTATTTGCAATAAAATCAAACCGCAACGATTCATATGCATGTATGTGATGATTGAAGTACATAAGAACTGATTATTGAAGGATTGAAAACATAGATTTAAATTCTATTATAGTATGCAATCGATAAGTGTGGGTATATCTGTGTGTATTTAATACAAAGCACAAAGTGGCTGAGAAAAAAAGTGAGGACTATGATCGATGCTATGACCCAAACCATGAGTTTTATAATGATATAAATAATACTAAATGTGATGTGTTTTTCTTCATTGTTTTCATGGTGCGTAAAATAATAATGATGACCGTATTGCTTGTTTAAAAAAAAAACTCAAAAGAAACCCGCTTGGGCTCATATCTGTTTAAAGGACATTTGTCATTCCCGGTGGAAAGATTGATGATGTTGAACTGATGCCCTTTAGTTTCCGTTTAACAGTGTTAATTGGCGGCAATGGCATCATCGCAAAATCGCATTGTGTTGCCTGTGAATAGTATGAATACATAAAATCCGAATTGGAATAGTGAATGTTTGAGAAATCCGATGTTAAATTGTATGGTGACGATAGCGGTTTACTGGCATCGTCTCCTTGTTCATGGTTTTGATTTGATTTTTGCTCTGGTTGCTCTTGATCCGAGTCCGAAATAATTGGATCGATTAATTCCGATTTGATGTTAACGAATTCAAATTCATCCTCAAAATCGAATGTTTGATGCATCAGCAATGATGCTGCACGTTCTAAATCATCAGACGTATTTAACGGTAATGTACGATTGTTTACCGTTATAGTGGACAAATCACTGCCTGACTTTGTGACCACAAATGGCATTGTGCATGTATCATTGGTTTGTTTCAATAATATATCTGTGTCGATTAAGTCATCCATTTTTCCATTATCACCTGAATCATTTAGATTCTCTTCTTTTACAATGCATTCATCGAGTTCGATTGTACTCAATGTGAGTCCAGTATCACTACCAACTTCTACCAGCCGTTCCTCTGTGTCGATACTTAATGTTAGAGCAGCATCGCCGCCAACTCTCAAACATTCATTCATTTCCATTGCGTTCAATACCAGTTCAGCATCATTACCAACTTTTACAATGCATTGATCCATTTCGATCTGATTCAAGGTCAGTCCAGCATTATGATCAACACCTATGCATTCATCCATTTCAATTGTATTTAACGACAGTGCAGTATCATCATCAACCTTTACTATGCTTTCATCCGTTTCGATGGTATTCAATGCAAATCCAGCATCATCGCTAATATCAACATGGTTGTAACCGGCTGTATCACTATTTTCCTCTTTATTCTCTTCTTTCACAATGCACTCATCCATTTCGATTGAATTTAATGCCAGTTGGGCATCGTCACCACCACCACCACCACCACCACCACCAGTACCATCACTACTACTTATTTCGGCATTATTGCGATTTTCCTTTTTATTCGAACGTTTTGGTGCTTTAATTTTACTCGATTTATTCGTTTTATTTGTTTTATTCAAAAAGTTTGGCATTACAACCAATTTTTCTCCCGTTTTGTGATCGACCTTATGTCGTCGTCGCGTATGTTTCAGCCAATTGGGAAAATTCGTAAAGTCCTTGGGACAATGTCGACATTTAAATGGACGATCGCCTGAGTGGACGTTCATGTGTTGCTTTAGTTTTGATGTGCTCAAGAATGTTTTCGTGCACAATGTGCATTTGTGAGGCCGCAATGTGGAATGCACCATCAAATGTAGTTTTAGATCGCGTTTTGTTTTGTATAATTTTTTACAAATTTCGCACTCAAATGATCTCAAGGTTGTATGTTGTGTACAGTGACGTAATAATTGAGATTGTCCAACAAAACTATCAGAACAAAAAAAAGACAATATGTTATATAGAATAATTGTGAGATTTTATCAATTTGGTTTTAACTCGAATCAAATGTGTAACATATATCAATAAACAAATCGGAGCCCAAATACGAGTTCTTCCAATTGATTATTGTTATTTGGCATTGTTATGAAAAAAAAATCGAGTGCTCTCAACGTTTCCCCTTCAAGGGATTCGATTCGAATAGAATACATTTTGCATATATACACACCTTTTTCCGCATTCGTTGCATGAGTGTGTTTTCAACGTGTTGTGAACCTTGAGATGATTGATTAAATTGATTTTTTGCACAAATTTTTGATCGCACACCATACATCCATACTGTCTATCGTTGCTATGAATTTTCGAATGCATACTCAAACTGCTTCTATTCTTCATACTGAAAACAACGAAAACAAATATGTAAAAAAGAATCCCTTGCTAATTCTACTTATGTTTTGTTTGTTTGTTCGCTTACATTTTCCCACAATCGGCACACTGATACAGTTGTTGTTTCTTCGTTTGTGTGTGATGTGTGCGACGATGTGCTTTGAATTGAATTAAATCGAAAAATTGTTCGTTGCAATCCAAACATGATTTGGCTGTGCTGAGATTATGTACGGATTCGTGTTTTTTCAACAGTTTTTCCTGTGAGAATTTCTTCGCGCAAATGGAACAGGTGAACTTTTGTGCGCTCGAATGACGATTAAAATGACGTTGATATGATCGTTTATTTTTCATTTGTTTGTCACAAATCTGACATGTATATATTGGAGTCTCATTGTAGGCTTGCCTGTAAGAGAAAACGACAAAAAAAGCGAACTTGTAAAGAATCCATTAAGTGTCAATGGTTAAGGTGAACTGGTGTTCTCAAGACATACTTATAGTGCATTTCGAATGAGTCGCGCGACGTAAACACTTGTCTGCATCGATTACATAAAAAGTTTGTGGTCGGCTTTGTATTCTTCGTAGCCACATCATTGTTTGAATCACAGCTACTCAATAGATCCAATTCATCGTCAACGGCGGCCATGTCTGATGATGGAATTTCCATGCCGATATCAACATAGTCAGTCTCTCGTTTAATTTCGATTGTAGCTTTACTCAATAAACTATCACAATTCAAAACAATATCACTTTCATCGCCTTTGCTATTGACACATTCCGTTTTAACAGGTACGGATGCAATATCGTCCGGTGATTTTGTTTCTTTGTCGATTACATCGACATAAATTGGCAACGGCATTTGATTCGATAATTGTGGCATTTTCTTTGTTTGTGTTTTATTTTTACCGCGCTCAGGCACACAATTTCTGAATCTTTTATTTCATTGTCATTGAAATTTGTTTGATAATTTTGATCTCTATTTCATTCACGCTCATATTATTGTATCGCCATCACTAATACGTACTCTTTTCAGTTTTTTTTTCGCGTTATTTCTTTCTTTCATCAAAATGAAAACAAAAACTCTTTTGTCCGTTCGCGCGTATATTTACCGCAAAAACAATCATCAAATTTTAAATCTTTTTCAAACAATGTACACCGATTTTATCATTTACACCATAGAAATCACAAACAATTTAATGTGTTTTGATTTTTTTTTCCACCGAAAATGTTGTTTTATTTATTGTTTACAAAATGCAAAGTTTTCCGACACAGAATTTCATTTGATGGTCCGCCATATGCTATTTGTCATTTACAATGGAGGAAAAATGGCCGCCGAATTGAGTCGAAATGAGTATGTTGTGACATATTATTATAAATAACATTGTGTATTTGTTTGTATTTTCTTTTATTGTTTGAAATTTCTAGCATTTAAACGATACTTAAAATAAAGTACGATTGTAATTGAATTTAAGTTTTTTTTATTGTTGTAAGAAAAGTAAATGGGAAAGAATGATACATTTTTTGAAAGACATTTTTAATTAGAACTCAACTGACTTGCAACGAAAATAATGAAATTGCCTTTTTGCAAACAAATTGTCGAGCTCCATTCACTGGAATTCTCCAGCAAACGTTAAGTACGTCAGCCATATAAATCAGTCGGAATACGTCGGAATTTACGTGGCGTTTAAGTATATTGCTCAATGTTATTTCATTCACTCACAGCAAAGAGTGTGTAAAGTGTCAATTTCGTACGATATGCACACACATTTTTTTTGGTATGTTCAATAACATCTGTCACTTTAACTAACAAAAAAAAGACTCACAGGTGTATTGAACACTTATTGTTCATATATATGACTTTTTTTATATTTTTTGGTGTGACAGATATATATATATATACATAGTGAAGAAGAGAAAAAGAAACGAGTTACAAATAATTCGATGCAATTATTACGGAAAATGTTTGTGCATTTTTGGTAGTGAAATTTCGTAATTGTTAGCGTAATACTTTGGCTAACTATCTAAAAAAAAATTTATTGTCTTTCATTGATAGTAAACTAAATTACTCGAATGATATATATTCGTATGTGTGTATAATTCAATAATAGATGTGTTTCGTGTGTGATTTTTTATTCGTTTATTCAGGAAAAACTGCTTGTAAACTGTGATAATGTTTGCTTAATCAAGTTTAAGACAAAACAACAAATACTATTTCTCCAGATATAAATAAGATTTTTTGTTACAAATAATTTCACTTACAAATGCGCCGTATATTTTCCCATATCGAATAGGAATTGTCCAAAAAAATCGAATTGAGACGGAGGAGAGAGAGATAGAGCACCCTGCTGCACAATAAAAAAAAAACATGGATATGTTATAACAACATTCGTATAAATCGAATATTTATATTGTACATGGCCTATGTATTATTACAAACTCCATGTTCAATGAGTTGACGTGTTAAAAGTGAAAATTAAAATCAACAAAAACAAATTCCCAACATTTGTACGATATCAAAAGAAAAACCCCAACAAAATTTTAAAACAACCAATCAGCCCAAGCAATTTATCATCAAAGATAAAATGCCCAATATGATACCCCCATTGGTATGTAATACACCACCACCGATTGATGACTTAGAGAGTGATGACGATTTGAGTGCACCAAACGATAATTATGATCATTTTGATGGTATGACCTTCTACAGTGAGAAAAAAAAAACTACTACTTGAAAATGCAGTTCGTATAATTTTTGATATTTAACATTTATTTCAGATGAGTCACTGCCGTCATCGCCTCATCAGCTGAAACATACAACACTCACAACGGCGGCGACGACGACGACGTCGTCGACCAACATCACTACCAGATTGTCCGATGTGGTTGATGATCCGACGAGCAATAATAAACCAGTGACAATTGATTCACCATTAAGCATAGAATTAGACCTTGAATCACAGCATGTGATTGATGATTTAGATAATTTCAGTGTCGCACCCGATGAAGAGCTTCATTTTGAAAGTGATAAACTACGAAATGGCAACGACAGTGCGATCGGTGATGTATATTCAAATGGTAATAGTTCAACGATAACAATATCAAAAGAATGTGATGCAATTGATAATAAGCAAAACGATATTCAATCATCATTGGATAAGACAAATCAGCAATCGAACCACTCAGACGGTGAAAAAAATGAATTCAATGGCGATAATGTATTAGCAATCGATCAACAAGATAATTTATCAAGTTCACCGTCATGGAATTTGGATTCGATACGACAAACACCCGAACTGCCCGAATTTACACCGGAAACGGAATTCGGATCATTTTCCATACACGATGAATTTGATGATATTGAAACCAATCCAATTGAATCGATTACAAATGAAACAAATGAAAGCTACGAAGAACGTGCAACATCACTACCTGACGAAGAAGAACGTGATAATGAAGATGAAAAAGAAGAAATAACATCACTACCAGACGAAGAACAAACGCCCACATCACAAATTGTCGCCGATGCCAATGACTCAGGCTTTCGAAAAGACAATTCAGTCGATGATTTTAATAATGATGATGATGATTTCAGCACAAATATTAACGATTTCAATGCGGACTTTGGACAATTTGCTACCTTTGATGATGCAAATATTGTGCAAGAGAATTTCACACCAAACGAAATAACATCACCATCCGATCCTACTAAGAAATGTGATGAAATAGATAATTTCACGACCAATGCATTCGATAATGACAATGATGTCAATGACGATGACGACGATGATGATGAATTCGGTGAATTTAGTGACTTTCAACAAACGCTACCCACTGTGGAAACACAACCAATTGTTCAAAAAGATACAAATGTGCTATTAGATAGTGAAAATATCAAGCTTAATCTTAGTTCTATATTGACCGCTATATTTCCAATTTCGGAACAGTGTAGTGATGCAATTGATAATTCATCGTCATCGTCGACATCAATGGCTGGTTACCAACATCAAGATTGCAATATTTATTATGGTAAAGAGCTGTTTGTTAACAAACTAACCACACAACTAAAAAATGTAGATAATTCAAACGCTTTAGCCCATCAATGGGCAAAATCAACGAGTAAAACCGTATTGGTGAAAGCCTTAGGAATTGATTCACGAAACATTGTAAGTATTGATTATTAAATTACAGTGTCTTTGAAATGTGTCTTGTATTGCTTTCGATATGTTGATAATGAATCATTTTTCTTTTCTTTCAGCTATACGGAGAGAAATGGAATAGTTCAGCGCCAAAATTTGCAGCCAATTTGGGATTAAGTCCATTGGAACCAATGAAAGTGACATCATCCGGTTCACATGAAGGTGATTCAAAAGGAACAAAATCGATTTTAGATGTGCCAGCTGCCCAGTTTGACTGGAATAGTTCGGGTTTAATAAATCCATTAGACGGTAAGTTTAAAACGATCAGATTTGCATAGATTATAAGAGAATTAAACTGGCGTTTAGCATAATTTTACAAACCATTGGTTCCAATTCGCACCAGTTATTGTCTCACAAATTGTATAACTCTTGTTTGTCGATTTCTATTTTCTGTGTCATTTTGTTCATTTTATTTTCTCTATTTTAATTTTTTTTCTGTGTGTGTTTTTTTTTGTTTCTTTCAATTTCAATGCAATCCATGCAATAAAAGAAAAAATCAAAAGATAATCATCAAGTTGCTAAAAGGGACCAAGAATTTACTTCACACAGAAAATGAAGTGCTTTTATTTTATGTGTTCCATTTAAGAAAAAAAAATTTAAACAAAAATTAATGGAATTGTGTGTTTATATCTGTTTTGTGTTGGGTTTCTAACATTTTTAACGATCTTTCTACTTCGATTTGATTGTGTTTAAAACGTATCATATGGGTTTTTTTTTATTCGTAAAATATTCGCATATTTGTATTCAGCATTACACGCACACACATTACTATTGGACCTAGAACAACTAGTGGTGGTGGCAAATCTAGATAAAATAAATCTTAATTCCTCCTCCTCTGCATGTTCCACAACGAACTCGGCACTAAATTATTCATCAACATCCAAATCCGTAACAACAACAACATCATTATCCACTTCCACACAACAAAATATTTCGGCCATGACTGAATTGAAACTGGTCAACAATACCATCAACCATAATATCAACAACAACAATAACAACAAAACACAACGTGCAACAACATATCAACATGATATCGCAAATATGGTGGCTATGGACAATGCAAAATTAAATAAAATCAATTTCACAAAATGCACTAACGGACTCAATCAATTGCGATTTGATACTAATCACAAACCAATGGTGACGGGCATACCACATCAAATGAATAAATTTGATTTGTACTTTAGTAAGTTGATCATTTGTCTTTTTTTTTTCGTTTTTGACTGGCCTCACTAAAACCAAAAAACAAATCATCCCCCCATTTCAGTTCATTAAACATAGAAAACTTTATTTCATTGTTCGTTTTATTTTCTGCTTTGTTCATTTGTTTGGTTAATTGGGTAAAAGTGATTATTGATTTGATTAGTGGTTGTGGATTCATCGCATGTTATCTTTTAGTGCATTAGTTTTTGGTTGCCTCGCAATGACGGCATATTAATATATTTTTTTCTCTGTTTTTTTAATTTAAGTGATAAGTCACAATTCACTCTCGAAATTTTCTATTTTTATTTTTCTATTTCCCATGTGCAAATAAAATGTCTGACTAATGTCACTGACCGCCAATTAGTTTTATAGTAAGCTTTAGTTTCTCGATCATATTGATTACGTTTCAAAAAATCTAGTCAGACACTTTTTTTTCTGTCACATGGACCGTGTTCTCCTTTGTTTTTATTTTTGTAGTTCAAATAATTCCAAACTATCCATGTTTTCTAAAATAAAATATTTCGTTATTTTCTTCAGAACTGTTATTGGCACCGCGAAAAAAGTGCGGGCAGTAGTGAGTGTTCACTCTTATTCCATATAATTTTTTCAAGTGTCTCACCTGAATATAAGCGAGAGTAGCACTTACCGAAAAGTGTCCGCACCTCCGCGGTGCCTATAGTTTATAAGCTATAACAGCTCTGCTTTTCTTCCGCTCTCCAATACATGAACATTTATCTTTTCGTTCAAACTAACTATTTGCATCTTTTTTGTTCTGAAGGAGCGCAAAAATCCGTACATGAAGAAAACATTTCGTTAGAACAAAAATCAATCGATCAAGGGAAAATAAGTCAACAGCAAACGCAACCGCAACAGCAGCAGCAGCAGCAGCAGCAGCAGCAACAACAACAAATATCGATTGAATCAATTACACCAAATGGTATTACATCATCTGTAACAGAAGTAGCACCAATTTCATTGGCCATGGATCCAGTGGCAAAAAGTGATTTTCACATAACCGACGAATGCAATGATGGTCGATTGGAGCCATCGCCCACATCAGATTCATATACCGTGCCCGGTAGCAGTGGTACCATGAAAGAAACACACATATTTACACCAAGCAAACCGAATGGAAGCAACGATGCGACATCGTTATCACCACCACCTCTATCACCATCAACTTTGGTCTCAAACGGTGCATCGAAATCGATTCCATTGGACGACAATGAACCATTCGCCAGCGATAGCATTGTTATTAAAGAGAGTGTTGTGAAAAAGGAGTATCGTGACGTTGAATATGAACCGAATAAATTAATTGCATCGGCCGATGATTTTAGCGATTTTCAATTCGTTCAACCAACCTTTGGGGCCACAATAAATCCAGTCATTGAACCATGTACGAGCCAATCAAATGTAAAAATGCAATCGAATTCAATTAATTCAAATCTTCCTGGTTTGTCGATGGCGACAAACAATGAAATGGTATCGAATGACGGGTACTTGAATAAATTGCCAATATCATCTCAATTGAATAGTTTTGATAATTTTAAGAGTTCAGTGCCGTCGTCATTGCCATTGTCAAATGAACAAACGACTGACAATGCTTTCACAAATTTAAATCCACTGAGTAACGGAAATCGAACCGATTTCAAATTTTATTCATTGAATGATCAATTTTCAACGTCTAATACACACAAAAACATTCCATCCGGCAACATACTTAATGATACTAATAGCTACGGTTGTGCAATAACAGATCCAATGGAAATATTTTCTATTAGTTCTACCGATGAAATACATTCCCTTTCTACAATAAATTTAGTACAAAATGCATCGTTTAATTCACTCCAACAACAACAACAACAAACGCAACCATCATTGCAGCACCAGAAACAAAATACCAATTTTGTTGGAAATTCGGGTATTTTAATGCCACAAACGGCGATCGCACAATCATCGTCAACAAATAACAATGCATTAACAATCCAATGGCCCGAACCTGGCATCAATTCCGACGAATTGAATGAGCTTGAACGACGTTTTTCTACTCAATCGATGGAACAGGTAAAGGTCGACAACATAAATGATCAGAAAGACAATACCGATACAAGTGCAGATGATGAATGGTCCGATTTTGTTTCGGTCGTCCAACCTCAAACGCCAATTACAAATATTTTAAATAAAAATCTACTAAAGCAACAGCAACAAAGTAATAACGTTGAAGAAGACGATTGGTCTGAATTTGTGTCGTCAACACCGCCAAATTTACAACGTTCACAAAATTCAATTGGAACAATCGACGCAACGATGGCAGCCAATAATTATGAATCAATGTTTAAATGGAATGCACCATCGTCTTTCCAATCGGGCGGCATTAAAACGTTCGGCAACTATGTACAATCAAATGCAATGCGACAAACATTGAATAATTCATCGAACATTGAATCGAATACATTTCAAATCACGCAACAACAGCAACAATCGATCGCACCAAGTATTATATCATTGCCCGATTTGTGCTTTGTTGCGCCAAAAAGTCTAATAAATATGCCAAATATATCCAAAGCGAAAAAATGATTATTATTGAACGATGCGACGACGATGAATACGGCTGTCAGTGGTGGTGGTGGTGATGATGATGAGGATGGTGGTAACAGCGGCGGCGACGCAAATTCCGATGAATACATTGCCCATTTAAATATGTGAGCTTCACTTCATACAAATACACGCTATGTAGACTAGAATTTTATTTATTTGCCGCAAAATGAATACTTTTGTTTTAAGCAACAACAAAAAAAACCATTTATTAAAGAGACAGAACATTGAACATTGCTTATGGGCTCTGGCTTTATGCGCGCTTCTTTTTTTCAAACAGTGAAAACAATGTGACAAACAACATCAACATATTATTCCTAATTTGCAAAACTTGCGCCGACCAAAATATACTATTAAATGTTTATTCTTCGCAAATGTCACAAATGTAGTTGAAGGATTTGCCAATGGAAATTCAGTTCAGCCAAAGATGAACACTCGAATAAATAATTAGTTAATATTAGATGAAAAGTGAAAAGAATAAAACAAATCAGAGAGAAATCAATTGTATAATGTTTATAATACTAGAGTGATTTACAATTTAGTAAATTGAACCGCCCTCCCTCGTTCGTTAAATAGTATTTGATAGTGCACCTATGCATCAATTCGTCGTTTCATTTATTATTGTTCTTTTATTATTATTATTTTGTCATTCATCGATATATTAGCCGCGTTTATATAGAATATAAAACAATCGAACGAAACCGATCCATCCTGTTTATGTTGTGTATTTTATTTGATAGAAAACACAATTTTTTGTTTGTTTTTTTGAAAAAAAAAAGACATCATTTTTGTTTATGTTAATAATTTTTATTTCTTATGGATAAGATGAAATCCAGCCATTATTTTAAAAAAATAAACACGTTGACTTAAGGAAAAATTATTTTTTTTGTTGCTATCGCTTTAAAATAAATCAAGTTTTAATCAAAATCTTAGTTTAAAAGAAAAATACTTCTGTTTAGTAAATTTCACCATTTGAAGGAGATGAAAAAAAAGAGAAAATAAAAAAGCTAATGTTTAATATATTTATTCAATTGCGTTATTGCGGTGAATGTGCCCAATAGTCTGAATTATATGTATATGAAAAATAAATGAAAAATAATTATGAAAATGATTTTATTTTTGAAATTTAACATTTCTTCAATTGGATTTTTTACAATTGATTTTCTTTATTTCGAGTCTTTGAAAGAGCCAAGAAAAAAACAATGTAATTTCTATTTATTTCTTTTTCAGACAAATTTAACGTATTTTGAATATAAATCATTTTTTTCAGAGTTTTTTATTTACTGTAAATTTATTTCAGTATTTTTTCAAACATTTTTTATTTATTTTTTTAATTCAGGTCAAACTATTTTATGAAAAAAATATCAATTGTTTTTCAATTTTGAATAAAATATATAAAATATTTAGTTTAATAGCAGCACTGGAACATATAAACAGCGGCTATTCACCATGAAGTTGGTTGTTAAGCGAGATGACATTCAAGTTTTTCGATAATTTGAATGTAGTGTGTCTCTCTTCACAGCAACGCCTCGTATATACTCCGTCTGTTTGCACATCTCTATGTGTGCGTGTGTTTGATTCGCATACATACAACCGCAGCAAAAATCAACCATAGTAGTTTCCATCATACAGCGAGTTGAATATTGGGTGCAACGTACATTTTCACAATTGTTGAAATTATCGAACACCAATACAGAGACACACGGTCCGAGTGAGTAAAAAAGCAACTTTTTCCTTCGCCATATTGCTGGCGTACCTGTCAATTCATAATGTTACGATAATAAAATATTATTTTATTTTTTATTTTTCTCATTTAAATTTAAGTAGTGCAAATCGAGAAAATTTATTAAATTTCCAAAACTGTGTATAATTTCAATAAAAATAAACCATTATATTTGCTTCGAATCAACACAAGAGAGTAGTGAAAATAAGGTGCGACACAGTATTTGCTGATCAATATTGCAAACCAGATTCTTCTATAGGTTTTTTTTGCTTCTTCTTCTTCTTTTCCATCCCTATATATTGTAAGGCGCTCTTAGTGAATTGTGTGAGCGCTGTGTGTGAGTGGAAGAAAAAAAAAGGTTCTTTTTTTCTCAATACCGAACAGATATATCTATATCTATATCTATATGTATATAGTGTGTATAAATGTTGCGGCTACGGCCGCAACAGCGGCTATTGCTGCTGTTGTTGTAGGCTTATGTATGCATTTGTAACCATATGCATATACGTAATATATATTGTGCATCGAGTCATTTACCGAGGTTTTCTGCTTTTACTGCTGCGAAATATACGCCTGTACGCTCGAATTTTGTACATAAAAATGTAACGGTACACAGATTAAAGACAAATGGAAACATACAGCGCTCATTATTTTTCCGTAGCCGTCGTCGTTGCTGTTGTTGTTGTTTGTTATTGCGAATGATACAAAACAAAAAAAAAATAAGTGCACATATACAGTACATTAAGCAATATATTTAATCTCCGGTTCGTTTCATGTTCGCATACATAATGTGCTCGCCTATCCAAATCAAATTGAACAATGCTTTTGCTCGGATTTCGATGCGTTTAAAAGAGATAGATCTAGAGAGAAGAGAGAGCGAGAGAGATTTTCACCGGTAATCATACAACAGCATATGGTAGGCATTGTTTGTGACTGACGATTGCCATACTGGAATCAAAATAACCAGCCATCCAACCAACCAAATAGCGAATAAGTGCCGCGCATACAAATGAAATAATCTAAACACAATAAAAACAAAAAAGAACACTATGATTTTTGATATGTCTGCTTTTTCTCCTTAAAATGTTTTTTTTTTGTTTTTGTTGTTGTTTCTCTTCTAGTGAATAAAGTCGTCAGAATTGGAATATATTGTAAAAATAGTTTAGCTAAAACTCTAAGTTTTGTGGTTTCGCTTAAAATGTGCAAAACCATATGCTCGATGCACTCCAAACTTCTATATGAAGGTTTATGTAAACAAATATTCACAAAAACTGCACATTTCTCATTTTATGGCTCATTATTTTTAGTGATTTCAGTGCGCGCGAACTAAAACTCGATCGCACACACACACACATATCAAATGTAATACATCAACACATTTTGAAAAATAATATAGAAAACGTTTCTGACTTTTTCCCTCATAATCATCAATCTATATACAACGATCATTCATTTAAAATTCTCTTTTCAGTGGTGGGCACACAGTGGTGAAGTGACAACCAATACACATCACATCGATTCGATTTTGTATTGAATTTTTCAAAAGCTCATTGATTGTTTTGATTTGAAGTATTCATACATTCAAAAGAATACAAAAGGAGTTTTCACTTCACACATCACGTCAAGGGGGAGAATTTTCCGCAAATTTATCAAAAAGCGAAAAGAAAAACAAAACCATAACCAGTTCAAGGAGTTTTTCCATTTTCAAAATAGAATACAGAGAGGCAAACAATGACATGTCAACCAGCTTCATTTGTAACCGGCGATCCATACATGTTCATCGACTCACCGATCACAACAACATACTTTCATTCGCCGGTATCATAAATTCAAAAACAAAACAAAAAAATACACACAATGTTCACTTTATATTAATAAGTATTTCCATTCACCAACATACACAATCATTTTAAACTCTCAATTACAAACGTGAAGAAAATTCTTCAAAAATGCTTCTTCACACAATGCTCTTATTCAACTCACGATTAAGTAATGTAGCATATGTTTTTTTCCCATTGCAATGAAGTGGTTTCAAATCTTTAGAAATGAAACAATAGAATGTTACACACCCTGTTTTAAGTAGCGTCACTTGAATTTTTTACATGTATATACATGTCGTAGACAATAGACGAAAAACAATCTGACTGTTGTATCTAATGATTTTATTTTTGTGTGTTGTTTATGTATTTTTCCAGACGCCAAAATTAAGTACACCGATGAAAACAACGGAACAAATATCAAATGAAGGAACGTACGCATCAATACAATCTCATCGTCACGAGTTGAGCCACATAAATGAGCCAGGCAAATTAAGCCCGGAAACAATATACACAAAACAGATAAACACACCACATTCAATAACCACTATATCAAAAACAATCAACAATTGTGAACCAAGTAAATGGAATCGTTCGTTGTGTGGTCAAAATACAACTGTTTTGACAGCAAAAATTGCAACGCCCGTCGCATCCACAGAGCGAATTGTGAACAAAGCCAAAGATTGGTATTCAACAATATCATCAACAGCATCAACACCATCATCATCAATAGCGGCGAAAAAATTCAATCACATAAATTTGGATTTGGCCAAAGAACAACGGAAACCAATCATAACGGAAATGTCAACAACGGCCAAATCGTTTAACTTTGAACATGCCGCATTGAGTCAAAAATTTAATCATTCCAGCAGCGATGTAAAAACGAACGCTTTTAATAGGGCAAACAGCATTGAACAGCATCAACATCATAAAATCGAACCAAAGCAAATAAATCCACAACAAAAATTGATAAAATCATCAACATCATCGATCGAAATTTATCGCCGGCAACAAAAACAACACCAACAACATTTTCAGACGCAATCATTCAATGGAAATGATGGCCATGCGGTATCTGATAACGCTGTAACCGAATCTTTACATAAAAGTATTACAACCATCAATTCACAATCGAATTTAGGAAATTCATCAACGTCAAATCAAACAAAACAAACGTTATTATCATCGTCGTCGTCATCGTCGTCGTCGACGCCAACATCCGAACGACGTTCAAAGAAACAAAAAGCCACCGTCAATACCAAACGTGATGAGAAAATAAAAAAACGTAACACAAACGGCGAAAAAATAAATTTTCCAACATTACGAAAAGTTAAATATGATTTAGCCCAGCCACGTACACCGTTAAAATCCAATGAAAATGGAGGAACGTTCGATTCGACCCATAATGCGTCGAATAATGCAGAGAGATTATCTGATAAACGAATGGACAAGGAATGGCATTCACCTGAATCGTACATTTATGATGATATCAGTATCACCGACACAACATTTGCTGCTGCTGCCGATTGTGGTGGCAACGGTGGTAGCAACAATTCAGCCGGTGGTGGTAGTGGCAGTGGCAATGCTGAATTTGCATCGTGCATGCAAACATTTTGGTTTCGTGATATACCTAATGAGAATCTGCTAACGCGCGAACAACGATTGGAAAATAAACGCGATAACCTTCGTCGGCAAGCATTTCAATATGCACAGGCGCAACATTTTCGGAGTACGATTTTAGCAAAACGACGTATAATTACAGTAACAAAAGCATTAGCCAAATTTAAAAATGAACGGAATAAGTAGGTTTTTTATTTTCTTTAAATTACATAATTACGTTTCGGTTTTTTTTTTCTACATTCGTTTTGGATTGAACACTAACATCATATGTATTTATTTTTTTATTTTGTAGAATTGCGCCCACGAAATGTAGCGTTCAATCGTGCTCAAATGCAGCATTAGCAATGACTGCATATTGTTATTTACACATTACGCTTAATAAGGATCAAAAACTATTTCATCCTTGTACTGCAAAATTTTCGGATAATTCACAATGTCGTGTACCTGTTTTCGATATAAGCCATGAGCTGCCGCTATGCCGTGAACATGCATGGAAGCGCGTAAGTTTTTCTATTAATGAATGGACTTTTCCTCCAAAAAAAAAATTCTGCTCATTTCATGTTGTCGGATTTTAAAATATCGAACATAGACCGACCAATTGACAATTCGAAGAGAATTAACCAAAAACCCACACAAATTGACAATTAATCAAACTGCTTGTATTTTTACAGGATAACTATAATCGAATTTCCCAAGAACAAAAACCGAAGAAAAGCTTAAAAATTAAGACCAAAACAAATGAATCGGTGCGACAGCCGAAACGAAATAAGAAGAAAAAGCGACGTAATCATTTGGTGGTGGCCGAATCGCAGGTGATCCCAAAGCATTCACCGATACCGCCAACGTCGCAACATCATCATCAAAATCATAATAATCATCATCATCGTCCTCATCATCAACCACAACAAATAGAACAGCATCAGCATCAACATCAGCAACAGCAACACTCAAAGACAATAGGTCAATTTAATGTAACAAAACAAAGTATGCAGCCAACAATAAATGTTGTATGGAATCAAGATTTGTTCCGAAAAAACATTGAAAATCCGATGACATCAACACCAACGATGACAACAACGGCACAAATAATAAGTGCAAAGGCACATACACCGTCAACACATGTAACCACCGGTGGTAACCACAATAAGTATCTACCCGATAATGTGATGGTTTATCAACTCAGTAATTCAATGCCGAACGCATCAAAGATAAAAATTCAAAATATTATATCGGTCGGCGGTGAAAATAGTTCGGCATATGAAAGTTCAGAGGATACAGGTGTCGGTGAACTGAGTGAATCTGAGTTGATGACCGCACAAGATGGCATCGGTATGTTTTCTCTCGTGATTTTAGATAAAAAAAAATTCTCACTTCAATTGTATGTTTGGGCATTAAAAATTCGATGCCTTTCTCGATATTGTTGTTGGGCTGTGTGTCAAACCAATATTTGATCGCATAAATTCTATTTTTGCATTCAGAAATCCCGCTGAGTGATGCTAGACTCCTCGAAGAACATGATTTAACGAATGTATTAAATCAATTACCAGTGGACGCTTTCAATGACTTGTTCCAAGGTAAACAAAATATTCAGATTGAAACCAAAACAAACGAAAAACGCACAAAAAATTCGATTCAGTTTTATATTTTTAAAATTCGTCTGAAGAATTTTTTTTTTATATTTCATAAGGAAATTATGATTTATTTATCAACAATTGGTTGTCTTTTCCCTCTTTCTCTCTTATTCAATTTACATATCTAAAGTGCAACAACATGAACACTATGAGCCCACACAAAAAGAGCAAGATGAATTGGCGCGTGCACTTGAGGAAGTCGACGAACAGGTTAAATCGCTCGAACAAATGACCAGTTCAAGTAATTTTCTCGAGAGTTTTCTCGATGTTAACGATGAGATACTGGACGGTTCCGATATTTGTGACGAAGTGTTAACAACCGCATCGGTTAAAAATGATATACGTGGCCTCGTGCATACATAATACTAATAAAAGAAGAAGAAATAGCCGCCGCATATGACAGGGATATATAGATATATATACAAAAAACACAAACACATGCATATATATATTTAAAGGCATTCTTTATGAATAAAAAAAAACATTCATTTAGAATAGGAAATCTATATATATATTTAAAATGAAAAACAACAAAAAAAACTAAACTAAACAAGCTGAAATCGTTTCATGTATACACAAATTGCACGGACTCTTCTTAGCTGTGAAAGGCTTCTTTTACGTATATATATAATTGTACTAGACTAATAATTTATCTAATATCATATCTTTTTTCGGTGGAGATGTTTTTAATCCTTTGTGTTGCAACACCAACATTTATCGTTTCTTTTTTGTTTTAAATAAATTATTATTTTTTTATTTAAAATCACATTTAACTTGAAGAGAAAGAACAGGAACATATATATGAGTAATGCACTTTAACAATAAATTTTACATGTCTCAATAAACGTGAAAAAGATGATGAAAAAAGAAAAAAAAAACAATAATTCGCTGCCATCTAAACAAATTGATTTTTTCCTATGGATTCCAACACATTACATGTTTGTGCATAACATGTGGATACACTTTCATCACAGATGCAGTGATCGAGTTTAGATTCATTCTTGTTTTTGGAGAAAAGCCTTGATTTATCGATGAACAAAAACAAAAAAAAAATTCCTAGCAAAGCATCGATTTTAAACAATTTTCAAGAAAGTGAATTATTTTCTTGCGATAAATATAGCGATTTCTAGTCAAAAAAAAAATAATAATATTATAATTCAGTTTTTTTCTTTTGGAAAATTGTATTTCAATACATTTGTCGAAAATAAAATTTTGAATTTTTCTGAAAGTGATCAAACCATATTATATTTTCTTATTTATTTATTTTGTTCAAATAAGAAATATGTGATTCTTATATTTTGCGGTATTTTGGGAACGTACCTAGAGTTGATCAGAAGAAAAGAATGGAAAAAATGGAAATTAATCAATAGGTAATGAAACAGAATGGAAAATGAATTGTAGAGTAATGGAATAGTAATTTTTAAGTAAGTATGCCTTGTAACGTACTTTTAGTGATGTACTTAGCGAAACACACTTAGACATAAAAATATTTTATATTTATTTATTTGTTGTTCAATGAATGTTCTTCAGTTGCTGCCAATTAAATGGTCGAATCACATAAAATCCCATTGAATGACACATAAATTATAAAAAATGTGCTGAAAAATGAAGGAAAGACCAAACCGTTTCATGGTTTCATGGTATGATTTAAGTATTGACAGAACACATTTTGACAGAACACTCGCTATCATTCGTGATTGCCAGTAACCAAAAATAGTTTCATCACCGTTCAAAAATCAATGTAATAGATAAAAACCAACAGTTTTATAATATTAATAATATCAATAATAACATACGATAGTTGTAAAACCCAAACAAAAACAAAAATTTTCGTTCATTTGTAAAAAGTATAGAAAAATGTTGAAAAATTTTATAACACGTAAGGTGTACGATCCAATAATTATATCATGTCGTCAACGAAGCTCTTCGGATCCTATTCTAGGCTTACTAAAATCAATGTTGAAAGGAGTGAGAGGTATGGTTTTTAAAATTTACTCAATATATTCGATGTTTTAATTATTGTGTGCTTTAAAATTGCAGCAACTCAAGAGTTTGCGCTATTAGAACGTGGAGCGTCCAGATGCTGGGACCTTAATGGTGACAATAAAAATGTTTTTATCGGTGGCCTTGGACCGCTGCGTTTAGAGGAAAGTCGAACGACACATGCAGCTCGACTCATCGACTTTGATAATGAGGTGAGGCATGGCCCAGTTTTAGTAACACAATATTTGAATATGAAACTTATTATTTCATCATAAAACGTATTTGGATACCCATATATGGAATACCCATATATTTCATTAAAATCTCATTCAATTCCAGGCCATAGATAAGTTACACATAGAGATGAAGCAGTGTCCTACGCTGTTGGCTGCCAAATTAATTACAACATTTCCGAAATATGCGCTTTCTAGAGACAGATTGCGCGTTATAAAATTATCAACCAAAAATTATAAAGATCCAAGCCGCGGTCTTCTCGACGTAAGTTTATATTAACTTCACTCGATCATCATTTCGTTTATGTGTAATCACATTTTTAAAAATCATTTGCAGTGTCTCATTGCTTGTGATGCAATTTGTACCGTAATACGTAATAATGATGATTTCGCATATTATTCGGGCGATGTGTTTAAATCGGAGTCAAATGATAGTTTTATATCGACTTTCTTACGTACGGACAACAAGGAATTACATGCATCGATCAAATTTATTGACGGATATATGGATATTAACAATTTGACGGAAAATGACGTTGGTCTTATTTACACCGATACAGATATGACAATGAATAAAATTAAATCACGTCTTGAAAAAGATTCATCCAGATTTTAATAAAAAACGAAATAAAATTGCAATTCAATTGATAATTATATGTGATTATTTTTATTTGAGTCGTTCAACTTTTTCTATGTTATAACATTTTTCGTATTGAAGTGCAGTATTCAAATAAAAACACAAAAAATGTATGTAAACCTTTTTGAAAATTAATATGAAGCATCAAGCTATGTACCATGCAAAAATGTCACATTTATGAATTTCTTAAATGTCATCCATTTTATTAATTTTCAATAATTGAAGACATTTCATTTCGTAAAAGTGTTGTAATTGAATGATTTATTCAATGCAGCTTATAATTCATTAATCAAATATTCAGCCGAACTAAACGGCAAGGCAAAACGAGAGCAGCACACACACACACACACACACACACACACACACACACACACACACACTGCTGGCCTAGAGCTGGCAGAGCTCAAAACGGAAGCAGTCCTAATCACGGGTCGTAAATCACTGGAGTATATGAAAATAAAAATCGGCAACCAAATAATTAGCTCGAAAGACTCGATCAAATATCTAGGG
>NW_022198581.1:3861184-3901059 GCF_009176525.2 Contarinia nasturtii
TAGATAACATAGCAAGAGACGCAACAAACAGAAACTCCATTGTCATCAGTGGAGACTTCAATGCTTGGGCAACAGAATGGGGAGGCAGGTACACGAATACTAGGGGCCAAATACTTCTAGAGACCTTCGCTACCCTTCAGCGAAGAGTACACGCACAGTGACCACCAGGCGGTCATAATAGAAATTAAAAAAGAAAAGTCAGTACAAGCCCCTAGACTCACGGAGCCAAAATGGAAATACACACTCTTCGACAAAGAAACATTCGAATATATAATGGACACATTTAGTTTGTGTAAGTTCATCTCACTCTAGTCTTTGTCAGTTTGTCCATCATTATTACAAAATTTGTCCTTCGCTCCAGTCGAGCAAACATAAAAGCATTGATTGAATTTAACAATGATCAAAATAATATTCTTTTGTTTCGTCTTTTTGACGACGTTTTCTATTAATTGGTTAGCAGAAGCCAGAAGCTCCATAGAAATAAATGAAGAAATCGCATGTGAGACCGGATATTATATGAGACCAGTCTGTGGCTCGGATGGTGAAACTTATCCTAACCTTGACGTACTCAAGTGCGCACAGAAAAAACAATATGGCCAACGTATAAATTTACAATTTAAACGTAATGGGGGCTGCTGGGTATTTGAAAAATACGGATTGGAGCCATGTACAATGTTTTGTGTGAGAAAATTTCGAATCGACACGATTTCGAGAAAAAATAGAACACCATTATATTTTTGTTTAAATTTCCCTTGCAGATCTTTCTGCTCTTAGTCTTGCACTTGTGCAAATACTGAAGATGTGGCGAACGAGCAGTCTGAAAAAGGACGAAACGACTTCAAAAATTATGACGGCATAAATTGAACGAGACTTTATTCATTAAGTACGCATAAGCCCAAAAGATTTCATGTGTTACTTGCATAGCCAAAGTCAAGATAAATCAGCTACAGTGAAAGAAAATCGTTTACTTACACCGCCAAATAATTGTTGCAGCTTTATTCAGAACTACTAAAAATAATGCTTGCTTTATACAATTAACACTATTAATATCTTCTTAAAGCTAAGTGCTGTCAGGAACAAGGTCAGAAAACTGCAGTTTCAGCTAATTCAATTTGGCGGGTTTAGTGATTATTAAAGTGTGTCCCAGTTTGTCACTGAAAATATCTGCTCTTTAATTACATTTTTGCGAATCATCAAATAACACTAATACTAAGAAACGTGGATGAAACCTACAATTCTATACTACTAGCAGCTTACCTGTTTACCTACAATATAAGCTCATGATTTTGATGATACAAGTTCACAATGCTTGTAAAAAAGCTTTAATCGATTTTCAGATGAACAAATGTTTCCCAAAAAAAATCTTTTTACAATTAACACAAACCATTTTAATGTTTTTTTTCGTCAGATTTTCAAGATTTTAGTACTTTTTGACAGTGAGTTTATGCATTGATGGAACGAAACTTATCTAAAAAAAAACAATATTAAGCGTATAACAGTTGGTGTCTGTTTATATTTTGGTTCATACAAACACATCCAAATCACACGCAAAACCAAAAAAAGCACTTGCAATTAGGTGGTAATTTCATTTTCTCCATAATTGAATTATTCCATTTTATTGTGTTTGTGTACTTCAATTTTTCAATTTCACATGTAGTGGTGTAGCGATCCGCGATCCGTGTGTGTCTGTATGTGTTTACAGATGTCGCTGCCTTAAACTTTGTGATGAGATGTGAAAAGAGGAAATGTGAAAATATAAATGAAAACTTACTCAAAGCTATCATTACAAGTTGCATTTCAGTTCGTATACAAACTTAGTTGCATTGCTTCCTATTTACCTTGAACATGGTTGAAGCGTAATTCATAGGCGAACATCAACATGTGAATGCTAAAACTTGACTGTGGGATAGAGTATTTATTTTTCAAAAAAGAAATTGGTTTTTTCAAATGTCATTTTGTCATATTATTTAATATGCTGTTTAATTCCGTAATGCTGTAGCTTATGTGGCTGAAAGCACTTCGCAAGGGCAGGGCGAATAGTGGCTGTTACCTCATATCATACAACCAGCTATTTCACACTGCCAGTGAGAAAGTACTTAATATACACTGCCACCGCCGAATGCACTTCGTACCCGTTGTTGCGTTTCGTCGTTAATGCACAATAAATCCGACTGAAAATTCGAATGAGATTTTTCAGTTAAAATAAAAAAAAAATTACCTGTTCAAATGCGCTATATTTGTCTTATACTTGCCATCAACACGCATCGATAGAAAATCATGCCTTTTTTATACAAATATTGAGTGAGTAAGTGAAATCAAATTTTTCATGTTGTTGAAAATAAAATCTTTATTTTTTTTCTCATATTATATCACACAATCAATCAATCAAAAACAAAAAAAATTCAAAAATGCTATTTTGCGGCCGAAAATAGTTTCGAAAACTACAACTTTCTCTCTTTCTCATCTTCTGTGTTTGTTTTTTTGATCATTAAGCTAACAGAATGATTTAAATTTTGAACTGAATTTTGATTTTATCATCTTATTCTTAATTATTCTTAATCAATTTAAACTTATCAACAATATATATCTGTTTGCTTGCTGCTATAAGACACTGTCTCTTATTCTGACAGTGGCAAAACAAAAACAAACATTCAATTTTAAAATGAAATGCCGATGATTTTTTTTTTGGCACATCGGCCAACATTTATTATTTCGAATATACAAGAATTTGGTTCATTTCATGTGAAAAATGTTATACGATATTTTCACCGTAGACAATCTGTCAAGATGGTTTTTTTTCCTCTTGTTTAATGGTGAAGTTTGAAAAAAGCGCTTTTTTCATAATTTAAAAAAAAAATCATTCAATTTTTGGCCCAGAGTCTTTTTTTTACATTCGAAAATGTTAAATAGACATAACAAAGCAAGACAAATACGGGCGAGATACGATTACAGCCAAAATAATTTACGGACTTCATTTTGAAATGGAACGCAAACCACAACGAAAAAAATATCACTAGTTGCAGTCTAATAGCCTTAATTCTTAAAATGATCTACATATTTAAATGGTATAATTGCTATAGTCATGTTTCAATAATTTTGAAGAAAAACAATGGTTATTGTAGTTTTCGCTTTTCTTTTCTCTGTCGCTCAGATGCAAAACTAATTATTCTAAAAGCTTTTCTAATTTAATAATGAAAAAAAAACATCACATCGACATAGCTTACTAAAAAATTAAAACTTAATTAAATCATAAAAATTAAACTAAATTAAAAAATAGAAATATACGCTTAAAATTACAAAAAATAATAATAATAATAATGTATGTATCGAAATAAAGTAGAAGGTTTGCTCTGGAGTGTCGTACCAGATAGTGCATTTACAAATATCGAATACCTTATGCAAACGCACTTCTGATACGTACCCCAAAACTAATCAAACGGAAAATGGCACAATAGAGAAACGAAACACAAGCAACAACTTAAAACGTCGTTGTGATACAACTCGGGTTGTGGGGCACATGTGTCTGTGTTGTCCGTACGCATCTCTGTCTCTCATCGCTCTGAATGAATCGTCTTTTTAAATAAATCTGAGAAAATCGTTGCTGAGTGAATCTCGTCATCGTGGAAAATGGAAAAAATCTCGCGTGTGTCTCTCTCTCTCGCTTTTTCAATTTTTAGATTCTGGAGTAATCAAAAAGTCAGTCGAATGTTCTGGCAATAAAATTTCTGGTCAATTAATTTTAAAATAGAAAAATATGTTTGGTTGTTTTTTGTTTTGTTTTATTTTGTATGTGTGTGTGTGCGTTTTATTTTGTAGAAAACGGTTGAGTAAAAATTGGTGTTACAATTGAAGTTGAGCTCGATAAAGCTTAGACCTTTCATGAACGAATGAATGAATAAAAAAAATGATTTTTATTGCTTTCATTGCTTTCGTTTCGAATGAGAACTTCAACTTTATTTGTTTTTTTCGTGAGTGACTGAGTGTGTTTCATTCGATTTTATTTCGTTTTTTTCTTCTTGCTGCTGCTTCTGCTTCTTCTTTTCATTACCTAATTCGCGCAGAATGTGCATGTGCGCGCGTTTGTAAGTTGCATGCATTCTTTGGTCGAATCTCTCTTTTTAGATTCATGTTACACTAGTTTACGCCCTATTTAATTATGGTTTTAATGTTATACATGCGCTATTTGCCAGTATATGCGCGCATGCAACGCATTTTTTTTCTCTTTCTCTTTCAAACTTTTCAAAGACGAAAATCTATTAATGTTCATTATTAAAGTTGAATGTGTTGATTTGAATGCAAATTTAAGAAGAAAAAAAAAACTACAGAAATATTGAAAAAAAAAAAAAAAAACACAACAACATCATCACGCGGCGTTGATTAATAAATCTTTGGAGAAATACATTCACACCATCAACGAAAAATGAATTTTCTCTTAGATATAAATCGCACAAAATCATCGGCACGGAACCCTTGGCCGAGTACGCGTGTGCTATCTCTTCGTCAATCGAATGCGCGAATTTCACATTTTTGATCAATGTACAGTATGGTACACATGCAATCCCGAAACAGGCTTATTTTTCTTTATTGTCCGTAGCAAGAACTATTTTTTTTAAATGAACAATTGTGCTGCTTTTTCTACACGGAACTCGAAACCAAATGAAACGCATCCCGAAACTCTCTATACGATAAACGGCCGAAACTTTAATGAATTTTTAATGTTTTCATACACCCTTGATAGTAGAAGAGAATTTCGCCGAAGAAGAAAAAAAACAAAAATAATTCAACTCATCGTCAATTATGTGTTTTTGATTTATTTCGTTTTCGAGTGAATTGAAAGAAGAAAATAGTTCGAATAAGAATAAGATAGTTAAAATAGTTGTGCAGTTTGATATTGTTGGTGATGATGATGGTGCAAATGTGATTTTGTATCATTTATAAGACTTGTGTACGAAAGCACTGCACTCAAAACCAATATATGACAGGCGGTGCTGTTTTTGCGGCGGCAGCATTTGACGAGAATAAATAAATGCAAATTCGAACAACAAAAAAATAGAATCATTTAAAAGTGAGGTGTATGAGATGGGTTTTACATATATGTTTACCTTCAGAGCAAAAAAAAACCACCAACAACAACATACTTCAATCGTATATGATCACATAAGAGTTATTTGCAAAAATTATGCCAATTGCATGCCTACAGATCATACACCACGCCTTCGAGCTTTTTTTAGCCGCTCTTTGTTTCGCATCGATCACATTTAGAGTGAATACAAAGAACGAAGAATTAACGTCGATTTGAAAAATGCCTTGAAACACACATTTTTCGATAACCCGTCTACCAAAACCATTTTCAATTTGAAGAATAAATATGTTTTGAATTTGGCTACGATGTCATATGCAAATATAGGCAATGCAATTAATGATCGCATACTTGAAAGTGCTAATTGAATCGGAATTTAAATCAAGGTTTTTCTCTTTCTATTGTGTCACCACATTAAAATATCATCTGCGTCCCCCAGCCACCTGCCAAACTTTCGATAAATATACGGCTTTCAATACTTTCCTTCATTTGGCGACTGGCGACTGTTTTTTCTCTCTCGCTCTTTCTCTCTTCTAAATTTTTATGATTCTTAATTTACATTTATCTGAAATCACCTTGAAAGCGATCTTGTTATGTAGATGAAGAGAGATAAAAAAAAGTTGCGCTGTGTATAATGTAATCATGCAAGAGATTACGCGAATTTTAATAATAGAGGAAAATTGTCCTCGATCAAATAAGTTAAAATTATGATCTACATTTGGTCAGAAAACGCAACAGCAACATCTACAGCTGCAGCAATACCAATATATACTTGGTATGCTTCACTTTTCCTTTCATTGATTCTTTAAGAAAAATTCGCATAGATTTTTGCGCATTCGTCATTCGCGTGTGTTGCGAATGTGTGCTTAGTTTATGTGATTGTGCGCGTGCTGCTTTTTTATGTGTATTTGTGTGTGCACGCGGCAATCAACCGCAAATTCTTCATTAGATCTATCTATCTATCTTTCAGATATTGAATGCAGAAATTATAATGTTCACCATTATATATGCTAAGTGGATCTCTTGTTAGTTGTTTATTTTTTCTATCTCTCTCTCTCTCTTCTTTTCCTTTTTCTTTCGTTTCGTTATTGCAATTTCGAAGTATTTTGCATGCAATTTTGAAAGTGAAACGAATTATTTTCGAAGCGCGCAAATTTGGGTCAAATGTCACGCTGAATTATAAACAAATTCTAATCACAACGATTTTTGTTGTTGTCTCTCACTTCTATACACACAAGTTGTCAATAATTTTCGACAATTTTTTTTTGAAATGGTTCTCTCCAAACAGTTTTTGCATAAAATTACATAATTCATGCACCACACACACATGTACACAATGTATATCAGACGGTGATTGGAGTTTTGATGAATGAATGCATGTGCATGTGTATGTGACAGTTCTTAATTGAAATGTACTTTGAAAAGCTCCGTTGAGAAACGAGTTGCTCACACAATTAATGGTCGCAAATGTGTAACAATTATGATTATCGTTAAGAAGCCGGCTTTTCTCATTTAATCACAATATTAACTTCGATTTCAAATGATCGAAGTTAATTTTATGGTTATAATAATTCATCCGAAATTTGGTCAAAGCTTCAATGGCATTCACAAACGGTGGAATTTGAAATCATTCCGATTCATGTGTTGGCTTTCGCTAGTGTTGACGATGCAAAGCGGCCTAAATGGATTTTTTTTTTCAAAGAACAGATTATCTTTTTTACACTTAACACAAGTGAAATCTGAACAAGTTCCATTGAATCCCATATTTTATATGATTGCCAATAAATTTGGTTGTTGTTTAAAAAAACACTTTTCAACCGAAAAAAAAACTTTCGTCAGTTATCTCACTCTCTCTGATTTCTGATTGTTTCGCTCTCGTCTTTGGTTCTTTTAATTTCATGTTCCCGCCGAAAATTGGTTTCAAAATTGAAGTAAATTAAGCAATTAATATAATTGATTCGTAACACGCAAATCACCAATTCACGGTTGAAAATTTGCATGAGCACCGTAATGTTGAAAGAAAATACACTTGAAAATTCGAACGAATAAAAAAAATTAATGTGAATTTAAAAGATTTAGAAAAAACCGTCTCATGCAGCGCAACGATTTATGTCTTTGATTAAATGACACACTTGAAATTTTAAGCCACATTGGTGGGTACCATTTGTTTAATCATCAAAAAAAAAAAATTAATGTTAAGCGTAATGAATTTGAACAACGAGTGACGAACGGAAAAAAATATATATTGCAAACTGTATTGATTTCAATCGCGGAGATATTATTATTTTACTGTTTTATTGTTTTCTCGCGCCGTCGATTATACAAACTACCTTACAAACTGTTGGTGGTTTTCAACAAAACATTAAAGCAATAATAATTTCACGAATTGCATTCTCACACAGCCCGATGCATGGGTAGAGGCAGTAAAGAAATACTACTAAATAAATGAGAGGGGAGCAAATGCTCGAATGAAACGGTAAGAGTGTGTGACAAAGATGGTGTGATTCGAGTGACGAGTACGAGACAGTCGGATTCGAATTGCAGTGCGCCAAAGTGAGTGCACAACAATTGCATAGTAGATATTCACGTGAAGAGTACGCGCACACTGAGATTAAATGAAACGAAATGAAACAAATGAAAAAAAAAATAAATTATAATAATAACAACAACAAAAAAATTATTATTGAGATACAACACCAAGAACGCGAGGAGAATTCACTTCTGACTCTCTCTGTGTAAAATGTACGACTCTCGATCAACAACTGAAAAAAAGTACACAGATAAAGTACACATCGCGCGCGCGTACCGAAATCAAGATAAAATATGAACAACAACAAAAAAGAGACAAGTAAAAATTTATAAATAAATTTTTTCGGAGTGTGTTGCGCCCGAATTGTAATAGGCAAAAGCACACACCACACAAACCTACTAAACTACAAACTAATTACTATTAGTTGCAAGCTATCTATTTTATGCCTGTAAACCACGCGGCAATCGAGTGAGAGCGAGATCGAGATAGAATAGATTGGCGGACAAATACAAATGCTATATGCACCGTGAGTGCGCTTAGTCTTAGCTCTATTACTGTTGTTCGGCTGCTTTGCTGTCGCCGTTGCTGCCGTCGCTGTTGCTGCTGTTGTTGTTGTTGCGCTTCAAACGTCAGTGGTTCATCACACAAGTGCATGCACACAGAAACCCATATATATTATATATTTGCACATTATTTGGTGCCCACAATTGGTGTAAATCTCACAAATGCAATGCGCAAAAACGAAATAGAAACACAAAAATCCAACAACAAAAACAATTATTTTTGCACCAAAATCAGATACACATAAATTTATGTGTATTTTACTCTTAAACGAAAAGACATAGTTCTTAATTCATACATGTGTAACATGGTGCGTTTGCATTGTGTTTTTAAGATCGTCCATTATAAAGTAAATACTCATTGGACATTGGGAAAACGACGAGAGAAAAAAAAGAACCAATACATACAACCACAAAACTATTATTTGTTAGATCATCATAATGTGTCAGCTGTATTGTAAAATTTAACGATTTTGCCACGTTTGAGATTCCAACACACTCACACGCGATTTTATCACAAATGGAGGTAATGAAAAAAAAATTGTCGTTCACATTGCAACAATAGACGTACAGCTTCTACGAAGCTCCCTCTACCTATCTAGGGATGAACACAAGCTCAATCTTCACATCTTATTCGTCTCTCTCTAAAAACCCATTTAGTAAATCCTTCAAAATTCCCATATTCTCTTCTGTTTTTTTCATTCGAAGTCTAAAGGAAGCTTTTTTCTCATTCAAGCACAACAACAACAAGAATCCAATTGATTTGTTGTTCGCAAAAGTTTCAAGTTCGTTGTAGTTGAAACGAAAAAAAAAATGCAAAATGTATTCATTTTTTATATAATGCAATATTCAATATATGTTTCAAATTTATGAATGCACCCACAAAGTGATCGTCGGGCGAATTCCTTTCGTAATAATCATCGCATAAGCTCAATTCAACTCATTATATTTGTTTTTTTCATTTGGTGTGTATAAAAACTTTGCAAATAAAAATGCGCAGTTGTTTTATATGAAGTGGAAGAAGCGTGACGAAGAGAGAAACAAACGAACAACAGCAATAGCAAATCATAGTTATCTCTATGTATGATGAGCAAATGAAAAGAATTCAATGGTGGGCTATTATAGTGACATATGCCAAAAAAAAGTTGCCGAAAGTCATGTGTGTCAAAGTAAAATACAGGACAATTGCGACACATCTTATTGCGCCCAAGGATAATCGATACATAGCGAATGAGAGAGAGAAAGCGAAAAAAGCCCACGTACAGTATATTGTAGCAAAACAAATGGTTCGCTATGTGTTACACAAACAGGATTGATGGTTGTCATTCTTGTCGCTTTTTTTCTTCTTCTAATTCATCGGTTTAACATTCCTGTGATTTAATTCAGTTCATCAAATCATATTAATTAAATGAAAGAAGAAAGAACGGCACATTGAAATCATTGCGCACGGATGCATGTTGATGGGGTACTGTATTTACGTTGATGTGGATGCCTCATGCAGGCTCAAGGTGCTTTGTGTGTTAGTTAGCACAACCACATCGATTGTCGAAGAAAATAAAAACACAAAAATCATATGTTCACATTATATCGCAACAACAACAACAACAACATATAAATAAAAGCAGAACAAAAAAAGATTGTGCAATAAAATTCGAATGCGCGCACTTGTTTGCGTTTAGGCGTACAAGATAAATGATCACACATTTTATGTTCTAAACTCTTTTAGTGGCAGTGCCGTTGCCGCTGCCGCTGCTCTTGTTGTTGCGACTCTTTCAATAAAGTGGCGAAAAATTACGAGAAATCAATTCTAATTGCATATTATGATATTAGATCAAACTTCGTTAAACAGATACTTCACTCTTTTGTGCTTTATTTATATATAAATACGACGATAAGTATGCATATATAAATACGCAAATAGATTTTTCAATTTACATAGGGATTGAGAGCGACGATTCGTGTGTTTTTAAACGTTATTTTTAGAAAATTGGGAAATGAAGGAATTTGAGTTGTAACATTTTGAAAACCGAACACAAAACTTTTGTCAATCTGTGAGCCAATTTGTTTTTGTTGTTGGTCCGTTTGTTGCTGCTTCTTCATCTACTTTGAGTTTAATAGAAAATTGAAAATTGAACATAAATATGTAACTAGGTCATATAATTATTCAGTTAATACCATTAACCAAATGGTGGGAGAGATGACGATAATGCTTCCCTTTTAGAATCTTACACCCACACACACGCTCGCATAATTGCGTACAAAAGCGTAATGTATTGATTTTGTAACATTTTATTGCAAAAAAAGAAACAACGACCAAAAAAACCAAACTAACTTTGACCTTTAACTTTTGACCCTTAAAACATGAAGTAAAAACCGCATTCGGTGACCGCGAAATTAACTCTCACATTTTCTTTGGAAATGTTGCAGTAAAAGAACATATTTTCGATGAAAATTGACCAGAAATATACATCTGTTGTTTATTTACCAAATAAATAAAGTCTTATCTTGGCGATTATTCGATTTTTCGGCGCAGACCCGAGATTCAATATAAATTTAATTCAGATTCAATATAGATTATCAATAATTCGTTATATGATTAATACATTGAGACATTGAACAACGACGAAATTCATTTGTATATCAAAATATTGTGCCATTTTCATTTGATTAAAACTTAAAACTTAACCCTAAATCAAAAAGTATAATAAAGTCCTTGAACACATACCCCAAATGATGCAATTGTTCCTGTCCCATTCTGCCATTCTGCATCGCGGAAAAATTGTAGTCAATGTTAAATACTTACTTTGAGCATGCATTGCGTTGATTCAAATGGAAGAATGTTTTTTTTTTCAATTAAAAAAAACCCAGATTAATTCGCCAATGAGATTCAAAGTCATATGATGAAATACGTATTCAATCCACTGAGATACCACCAGCTGTGTTCACTTGTGCTAATTGCAATGGAAACAGCGAGCACAGGGAGTATCCCCAGTGATTCAAACACACCAATTATGTTGTTGTTTAACTTTGATCTCCCCCTTTTTGCGCATTTTGCTCATCCAACATTTCTGTGTATTATTTTTTAATCAACGGCATTTCTACTCCCTTTCAGTCTCTCTGTTTCACATACATTTTCGGATTTTTTTCCAACCATAAAATTTGTTTTTTTTTTTCTCGACTATTTCAACAACGCAAAAGCACCGTCAAAAACTTCAAACCAATTCCGAACGCTTTCGTGCGAACAAAAAGCTGTGTAGATGGACACACTTGTTATGCAAAAAAAAAACAATTCATACCGATCATTTCATTTGAGTCATAAATATAAATACACTATTCTTTCTCAAGAAAAATGTAACAAAAACTGATTAATGGAGTATTTTTTATGAAAAAACAACAAATAAATATTCTTCGTTACAAACACAAAACGGTATAATTTCCGGCCAATGTTATAAATCCGACTCGATCTATATTTGTAGAAAATTGTACAACTGACGCAATTGTCTATATTCAAACTAATCTGATCTTATGATTTGAATATGATACAAATGTTAACAATTCCGATTTTTTTTCTCACAATTTCCGTCAATCGCCCCAAAAAAAAAACTTGTACAAATGCCAAAAATGTCGTGAGCAAATTTAATTATTTGGAAGAGGAAAACAAAATGTTCACCATTTGTATTGTGGTGTAAATATATGAAATTACATTGCATCTGACAAGCGAGCCTCAAACGTTGGTGTCTTCATGTTGTTGTTTTTTTCTTTCTTATTTCAAATTCTCATTGACGCTCACTATTTGACCATCGGAAAATCGAACACAATGCACAAATTATTCAACTTATTATTTCAATGAACTGAGACGATGTGAATTATAAAAAGGAAATTATTTTTATTAATAATCAAATCAATTTCTTTTTCTGTTGCAAGAGAGCGCGCGCGTTACACAAACACATCTTAATCGAATGTGATTGTAATGAAATTAAATTTTATTTGGTAAAATTTTAAATGACAATCACTCTGTTGTTGTTTTCTAAAAAAAAAAGAATTAATCGAAAAAAAATATTTAAAACAAAAAAAAAACCGCGACGAATAAAAAACGATCAAATCCGAATTTATCGAGTTATTGTGCACCAATGTTTAATAAGCATATGCGCGAGCTAGATATTACGCCGCTAACTTTTTCGGAATATCTACAACGGAAACAGCAGCAAACCGATATTCAACGTTGTATGCGTTGGAATTGTGTATATTTGTGTGTAACAATATCATCATCACAAACAAATCGTTTTCGAATACAGCAAATACATTGAGCTGATTTTCGTTCTTTCTCTGTCTTTGAGAACAACAACAGATGAAGAATAAAAAAAAAATTATTATGACAAAACGAATAATCCAAAGAAATTTATATAGATGTAAATAAATAATTGCGAATTGTGACTGTACAAAATGCAAACCAAAAATTTTAAATATTGAAACTGATTTATTTTCGCTTCTCAATTTCGAAATTCGGTGGAAAAATTTGAATCGAATGCTGCACCACAAAATTGTGATATTGTTGTTTTGATGGAATTGGACGGTTTGAGACTTGAATCGCGTTTATTACGTTTCATTTTTTCTATTGAACTTGACTACGACGAATAACACGACGACAACAACTACAACGAATAGTGTATGTGAACCTATACATAATCTCTTTCTCACTTGCTCGTTTCACTCTCTGTGTTTCAAACCGAACCGAACTTGTCGTTTTCCCACCGAGAAATGTTATGTTCCAAATGTTTTCTTCGCTTCTACACACAATCGACTCATATAATTTTTTTTCTTTCGTGTATTTAATATTTGCGTTGTGTTTTGGACACTATTCAAGTGAATGTGTATGTGCATGATGTATAAATGCAAAAAAAAGAAGAGAAAAGAACAACAATAACAACAACATTCTATGTATTCGTATCGACGAGAACGGCGATTGTGTATTATGTACACATTGAAAGAGAAAAGAAATGAAGAATGTCGTGTTTTTAATATATACATATATGTATCTATATACATATTCATGTGTTCTGCAATGCAGGGTCTGCGTGTGCGCTCTGATAGCGACCTTGACAGTGAACTTGAATCAGTTCCTGTTGTTTGCTAGAAAAACACATGCACACGACCGCACATCACACAGACATACCAGCATTCCGTACACACATCGCAATAAAGACGAACGATTAAGATCGAAAGGGAGAGAGAGAAAGAAAGAAAGAAAAAAAAAAAACGATGAAAAAACAACAACAATAATTTGCGCGCGCGACGAAATGAACGAACCACAAAAACGTAATATAGCTCTGTGTCTCTATGTGTATATACCTCATCATCATGATCATTGCCGTCGTCGTCATCATCATCACCATCATCATCAGAGGATGTTTTGCAACAATGTCGATTGATGTAGAGATGTACTTTTTTTGTTAAAAAAAAGTGTTTGTTTCTCTCTTTCTCTCTGTTTTTTTTTTTTTTTTTTCATTCGTTCTCGTGTTTTGTTTGAAACAATCGTAACGTATTTGAATATCGCGAATACACCTTTATTGATTCATTTGTTTGGCACCCAGTCAGAGGAAGGGCATATCTTAACATTTTTTTCTCATTCCACATCGCTCATTCCCTCATTCTATCAATCCATATTTATCTAATTAATGTTCAAAACTAGAATATCTCACATCAATGACAGTGTCATCCGATTCTGCATTGCATTTGAATGCAATAAGTGTCTCGCTAATTATCTCAATGTGATAGATGTCGCTCGTTTAAATGCAAATAAAATAAGAAAACTTTGTCATTACACAAGCAAATGAGAAGAGAACGAAATAATAAATACAACACAGAGACATATACTACGAATTGTTACGCAGTTAATAAATTCGAGCTGACATGATAGGATGGCATTTTAACAAACAAACCATACACGCATATCGGTTGGATTCTTCTTCTTCTTCTTTTCTTTCTGTTTTTTTTTTTTGGCTCACTTTGAACAGATACATTGTTTTAGCCAGTACAAGATACGATTGGTGCTATCTCTCTTCTTCTTGTTTTTTTCTTTGAAATTGACGAAGGAAAAAGAAATGATTCTCGGTAAATGTTCGAAACCATAGAATACACATCATATGGTTTATTTAATATGGTGGCCCTTCTGACTCATTCACTGTTTATGACCAAGCAAAACGAAGAGAATAAAAGCAGTCTGACAACAACATGTTTGGCGGTCGATAAAATTGTTTTCATTTCAGTGCTTTTTTTTTACTTGAAATGACTAATCGCGATCATACATATAAACATTTCTATTTAGATCGAATTCATTCGAACTACTAGCCAACTGCAGCACCTTACAAACATTTTTTTTTATTTCAACAAACGAGACAGATGGAAAAATTTCTACGACTCTTGCGAAAACGCGTTATTTTGCGATTGATAAATAAATAAATATTAAGTAAAGAAAAAAATATCGTTTCTTTTAATTCCACGAATTGGTCGTTCGGTTGGAGAGTGCGTCATTCTCGTGCCATTATGATTACTTATTTTAGTTTTTGATTCTTTGTGCGGTCGGTAAAAAAAAAAAAACAAATTGTACAATATGATGAAATTCGGCGGTGTGATGGAATTTCAACCAAACAAAAAAATTTAGCATAATGCCGATATGTTAAATTCGAATCTTATGTTTATCGTGAGAAAAATCAAGAAAAATTCTAACTACGATTTATCATTTCTCTACACTGAAACGACAAACCACTTAAAACGATCTCTTTTCTACTGTATTAATATTTTTTATTTTTTACTTACCCCATATGATTGTAGAATTTAATGATTCAACTTTAATTTACGTTTCATACAATATAAATAAATATTTAAGTGTAAAATGTAAATAAAATCATTATCACAGAACTGACATTGCAAAACAACTGAATGTTTATTAACGGTGTGTTGGTATTTTCATTTAAATAATCAAGTGATAAAAGTCTTAAATGGCAGAAAATGTCGAGTTTTTCGCTTCTTTCGAACACAAATTGCGTTTCAAAATCAAACTTTGAATAAATAATTTTGTCGTTTTCGTTATAAATGTATGGTATGGACTGCACTTTTTCAATGTTATGTTGGTTGTGCTCTTCGTGCCGTTTGCTGGCTTGCTCACACACTAACTTGCTCCGCTTGTGCACGTCCTATATCACTCGCGTGTTGTGTACATCTCTTGTTGAATTTGGAAAGACGTTTGTTCGAAGGAAAATCTGGCATTGCTAGTCGACTGAAATGAGAGGGAAGAGCGAGAGAAGAAAGTGTGAGCTGAGAAGATGGAGTGAGAGGGAAATGAAAGAGTGAAGGAAAAAGTAAATGTTGAACAAATACGACAGTGAATTTTCCAACGTCATATGTCCGCAGGAATATGGTTTTTGTGTGATATATTATGTGTTGTGCCGTGTCAGGGTCTTTTTCACATTCAATCCATGCGGAATATTTTTGTGTTTGTGTGTACGGTATGAAAATATATGTGTCTATCAGCAACAACAATAAGTATTCCATTCCATATGTACATCGTCAGTGTGCACTCCATAGACATAGATATTATAATGGCATTCAGACATTTATACTTTTGGTTCTGTATACAGGCACACATAGTCTCGTACGTGTCAACCTGTTCGTAATGGGATCTGAATGCAATCAGTGCGCATTTTTTCAAACTCTTAACTCCATCCATATATTGCACACGTTAGCTCCTTTTTCCACTCAATGGCGTTCGACTCGGTTCGTCTCACTTTCTCCGAATGAATTTTAGTTGCAATGAAAATCACCATCTCATATCACACACGTACACACACATTATTCCAATCGTGCCGTCTCCGTCTCTCTTCGGCATATATACATTCCCTTACATGCAATACAAATTGAACAAAAAATATCAGAATATTTTTGATATATTTTGTTCCAATAATGGAAGGCTTTATTTTTATATTTACCGTACATAGCACACAACTATTATCACTAGCAATCACGCTTGCGCCATTAACATACGAACAAATTAAAACAAATACATACACACATTTTCACATACAGTGAGCAAAGGCTCATATATAATAAGTTTCTAATAATAATATTGCCGCGCACAACAATCAACCACAGAAAAAGGGCTAACAAGAGAAAGAGAATGGCAAAATGGAAGTGAAGGAAAGAAAGAGCGAGAATTCATGAATTATGTAAATAAAATTGCATTTTGAATGCGCACCATTTTAACAATATTCTAGATAGATGCACATAGAGTCAGATTTGAGGCAAAAGAATATCTCCAATGCAGCAAGCAAAATTTTGAAAGTCACACAGCTGATCTGCAACTTTTGAACTATCGTTCTTTTTTCTCTCAACATATTTCATCACATTGTAACGAATGCGAACGAATGAACGTATTTAAGTGTGTTAATTCAAAAATTGAATAAAATGAAAGAGAAAAAGATAGAATTCGAATCTCCAAAGAATTAATTTTTGCATGATTTGAATGAGTTATGACCAAAATCAATCATACGAAGAGATTGTTGTTGCGACCCAATTCAATTTTGGAAAATTTCAAAAGAATTTTTCAACTTACACTTTGGATTGGACGCCATACATAATCAAATTTGAGACGTATACATGTGTGCACCACCCAGTACACAACAGTTGTGTTATTGAAAGAGAAAATAAAGCAATCAACGTAAACCATATTGGAAACGGGGTAAATGCAGAAAACAAAATATTTTCCCAATGATAACTTGAGCACTATATGCGATGAAAATATGATCGCGGTCGTGTGGTCCATACACAGTTACATATGACACGGTTGTGTACGAGTACATATATTTTTGTTGTTTTGTTTTCGTCTTGTGTACTTATTGTTTTCATGACAAGAGAGACTCCCACAATACACATACACGAGCTTATACCAACAAACATAAAAACCACCATCAGCGATGTGTGCCGTTTATTGTCAATGCTCATTTCAGTTCTCTATATACTGCATATGCGGGTAATATTATTTTGACCTTGGCCTCCAAAATAAATAACAACGACGTCAAATGTGTTTGTGTGCGCCTTATGCGACCGAATACTTAAGGATTGTTGCTGTACAATTTCAATTCAAGTTCATATCTTTCATTCTCACTGCCTTTAATTCTGAGAAAAATTCCAAAATCCACAAATAATACGGAAAAATACACGGAACATTGATTCATTTTTAATCCATAAAGCGTGTAATTGTGAGTCATATTAATAGTATCAGCCTGATTCTAATGGTTAAATAACCAATAACATAGTATCTTTTTGGAGGATACGAGTTTTCGATAATTGTAAAACTGATGGCGCCATCAAACGCCTACTTTGTCATTTTCCTTTCGTTTCGCGGAAAAGCTTGAACGATTCTCGGGCTTTTTTTGCAAGTTTTAAATCATTCGTTAGCTTAAATTGCAGCTTTGGATTCCATGAAATAGAAAAAGCTTCAAATATTCTTGTTTGAAGTTTGTGCACGGATAAGGGTACGTAAAATAAAGAAATAAGTAAAAAAGCTTTTACAGGAATTAACATTTTCCAACGAAGTGCTGTAGTGATTTTCACATATCTCTACATTTGTATTTCTTTTAAGGTGGGCGAAAGAACTTGACCCAGATCACTTAAGATAAACAATTGTAACAACAATATTAATGCATTTGATTGCACTGACCAGAACGAGTGATTACGTAGAAAATAAAAAGACAATATGATAATTCAGAAATGATTTCGCATGGATAATTTGATGCCCTAATTCAATGATGATGTAAATGACTGTGATGAAACTCTTGCAATGATGTTAAAAAAAACCTGGAAAACATAGCCCCAATTGTAATAATAATATCAACAATTATGAATGGGCAAATAGTTTCATTCACGTGCAATGGAAAAGGAATCAATTTTTAACCCTTAACCGGGCAGGTCAAAATCCTAACGTTATCGGGCAAGTGGGGCCTCTGAGGCCCGACGTACATTTTCCATGCAAATTCAATGAAAAAAAAATTTCCATTAAATTTATACGACGAAAATTATTGTTTTAACATAATAGATATTGAATTGAATATGTTTTTTGTAAAATATAACTGAAAAAATGAAAAAATATTCAATATTTATTCCGAATCAGATGAATTTAAGTTTCAGTTCAGTAGTTGTTTAGTACAAATTTTGCACTTCATTTAAAAAAAAATTGATGACATTTTGTATGGATAATGTACGTCTGTTACTTGTTCAAACCTCAATACAGCGCTACTTAGGGAACCAAATTCAAAACAACTTTTATCGACGACTAGTAGAAGGATTAAATAATATATTACAAAACAATTTTATTGATTAAAATAATATTTTATGCGATTTTATGTATCTTTTTTTTAAAAAAAATGCGCTACCGGGCCTCTGAGACCCGACCTGCCCGGTTAAGGGTTAAGGGTGTTTTCTCCATTCAAAAAAATTGCATATGAGTCATATGATATGAATTTGGAAATGACGAATTGATAGCACCGCACAAGCCGAATATTAATTCTTTTAGACTATTCACGTCTATTGGTTTTGTTTTATCAAAATCAAATTTCTTTTTTTTTTGTTAGTCGGCGTTGCTCATATCTATAAACAGATAGAAAAGAAACAATACCGATATAGTGATACAATTTTACCAGTGCCTATTAATAGCTACTATTTGTACACAACAATTTTTGCGAACTTTAATGTGAACAATATTCAGAATCTATCTACAAAGAGTCACGTTGAAGTTCACAAAAATTGCTGTGGTCACACAATCGAAATATGTATAAATAGTAACTACTAATAGGCGCTGTTATTATAGTATTATTATAGCGGTAGTATTTTCTACTCTCTGCGTTGTAAAAGAAATGCCAACGAAAAAATATCTATATTTTTTATGTATTTACTGTCCCTTTGAAGGAGATTCTTTTGCTGTGCCATTCTTTTATTCGAAAACATTACTTTTGTAATCTGTGTCATCCACCCGCTATATACATCGAAAGAACTATAATAGTCTTTACCTGGGTAGTAAGCAATTTCCGTTTTTTACTTTCAACTTCAACGCTGTCAATCAAGAACGTCGGTCACAACAATATCTTCGCTTCAACTATTTTTTCTTTTATTAAATTTACATTGGACGGTTGCAGATATCGGTTTTCGTTTATTCAACAAATAAGTAGGCAAATGACCTGTCTTTATTTTTACAAAGTATATTATCGTCGCAAATGTCACAAACAAACCATTTTGTAAAATGTTTGTGTCATTTGTGAATGATGGCAAATTTGTATGTGCATCGAGGCTGATATCCATCTAAAATTTAAATTTTATCAAAAACAATAATCATATTTTTTTTAGCTACATCGAATTAAAACTACTAAAATTGGAAGATTCGTTGGAAATTGTCCATCTTCTTGTTTCGATTTCGACTTGGTCATCTTTTGAAATGTAACAAATCACTTTTTATACGGTGTCATATGATGATAGTTCCTATCGATTGAAGTATATCGTCCTCAATCATCTCTTTTTCTATCCACAAATTACATAATAATTTTGCAGAGTTTTTCAATTTAAAAATACAACTGAAATATCTGTCCACCTTTATAAGTAATAACTTCGACTTTTTCCATTGCACATTAGGGATACGTCTTCATTTGCTTTAATGCAACCCTCCCTCCTGAATGAAAGTGTGAATGCCGTTCCCTTTCAACGATAAATCAATTGAACTATTGAAAATGTATTGTTTCAACAGAATTGCACGTTTAGACTCGATCAATATTTTCAAATTTGATTGACATTCATCAACAATAATTATTGGCTGTTGACATTCTTCCGTACGTAATCGAATCAAAATTTTGCCATTGCATTTGTACACAACGTTTTTCTTGTCTGCTTTGTGATTTCCTTTGTAAAATAAAAAAAGAGATATCATTGACATGGGGAAGAAACAAAAAATCAAAGAGAATTATTATTATAAGATTTATAGGGTTTGTTTTTGTGTACACACACCAATCGGCTTGTATCAAATACAACCGCATTGACGGCATTGACCCATGATGCAATGAATTTTATTTTTAGACGAATTTTGTGTCGCATATAATCGCAGAAGTCAAACGTCTCTTTTTTAAAGTAAAAATATGTTACTATCACCAGAAATAAAATGAAAAGAAGAAAAAGTGTTAAAAAAACACAAGGTGAACTCATTATTACTTTGAAATCTGTTTTTTCTCAATTTTCGAATAAGTTTTTTTTTAATGTCATCGAACTTTACCATTTGTTTACACAAAAAAAGTTAAAGGAGTATAAAAAAAATTCATGTTTTTTATTTTGCAATCATATTTCAAGCGTTCTATTATACAGACTGATAGGAAATGAATATTTGACCAATGTTTGATTTTTTGTTTATTGAATGAATCATGTTCTACACATATGATTTATACGCACAGAATAACAACAAAATGAGAGGTCGACTTAATTAAGTGATTTTGAAGTGTCACATATGAGATGTCTATGGCCACTTCAAATCTTTGGCCGTTCGATCGCCAATTCCTTGAATTTATGTAGATTTTAATAATAGTTTTTTTGAACGCCGATACAACTTAACTGGACTAAAGTATAAAAGACGATGCCGGAGAGTAAGCGGCATCAGTTCACTCAAAACGCTAGCAGCAACCGAACAAAAAACATCTTTCAAAATGTACAAATTGGTGAGTGAACGGTACAATTTTACCAACAGAAATGTTGTGAAGTTGTACGAATCTCGTACAGCGTTAATTAAAAAAAAGTAAATAATTTGATTCTGAATATTTTGTTTACCACTATTCTCGGTAGATTTTATGGACTACCATCTTTGCTTTGGCCGCTGCCAAACCAGGATTTTTACATGGCGGTGTACCAACTTTTGTTTCATCACCAGCAGGTATGAATAATATTCATTGAATCATGTGAACAATCGATACAATTCGAAAACACGAATATTGATGAAATTGTTATAAAAATTATTTTTGTATAGTTGTCTCAACATACTCTGCATCTCCAGTCGTCGCAGCTCCAATCGGTAAGACCTTTGTTTCAATCAATGCCTTTATATTGTTTCGCAACGTTACATTTTTTTTTTTAAATGTCGTTCAACTCAATTTACTTGGGAAACTTTATTGTGCACATTATTTGATGTTATTATCTTTTTTCATAAAGTCGCAAGGGCTGTCGTGTCTCCAATCGTCACATACTCCGCCCCAGCTGTTGTGCATGCAGTTCCGGTAGTGAAAACACCAATAAGTAAGCAATTTTTTGAGTCACTTTTCACATCATTGAATTCCGAATGATTCTGATACTTGTTCTTTACACAGTTACAAAAACTATTGTTTCATCACCAGTCGTCGCATATTCTTCACTCCACACCCCAGTGGTTCATTCAGCTCCAATAGTTCATGCTGCTCCAGTCGCATACCATTCTTCACCAGTTGTGTCCTGGTAAACATTTATGAGATGATACCTGTGTGTTCTCGATATGACTATAACAAAATCAAAGTTATCATCAAGAATTTACTAAATTTGCTTGCTTTTTTCGCACAAACACATTTTGTCTGTATTCCTCTCAAAGAAAAGATGGATATGGAAAAATAAAATTAAAAACTATAAATTGGAGAAAAAAAACTCTTTTATTGGATTTTTTCGAAATAATATTTTTCTAAGTCAGAAAAAAATTTGATTGCTTTTTAACTGATTAAAATCTGATTTAAAAAAAAAAATGATTTGAATTAAGTCGTACTGTTTATTTACTTAATAAATATTCGGATTGTTTGGGATTTACTTTTGGTTTTCGATAATAATGTGAATGTCTTGTAATGTGATGCTTCTGTATTTATCAATAAAATTCCATGCTAAATGATAAAAGCGTTGTAGAAAATTATACGCATCAGTCTGGCTGATACGCCTTATATTGAGAAAAGACCTGGAATTATAGTCAACTTTTAAAACATATTACATATCAACTTATAAGAACTTATTCCTGAGAATCAAAATGTTATTCGACGTTTTTGATTTGAAAAAAAAAAAAAAACATCATACAAAACATCAATCAAAATGTTGAGCGTCAAAATTATTCTGAGCATCGTCTTTCTATTGATTATTAAGATCTTAATTGCAATCGAGGCAAACAGAGTTGGAGAATGCAGAAAAAATCACGAAAGCGTAAATTTATTGAATTTCAATTAAATAGATTTTCCATACTATGTTAATTTTGCCTTTTTGTTTAGTCTGATATTACAGACGATTGTTGTCATGTTTGGTCGGTGTGTCATGCCCACAAGTGGAAATTTTTCTACTTATGAATAAATGTTTCTAATCCTTTACGAAAAAAAATTGAATTTTTCTTTTACTTCGTCATTTCCCTGGTTTTTTATTTTAATTACATTACTACATTTCAGCTGAATAGAATATATTCTTGAACCACATTTGCACCATTCAAATCATTGTGAATCAGCACAAAAAGATCTTTTTGAAAATGTATTTAATTCTTATTTAATGGTATTTTACTCAAGAGGGGATAGAAATTGATGCGTTGTAAAAAAATTCTGTAAGTAAAAAGATATTGATTTCGAATGCAATTTTTATTGAAATTTTTGATACAGTTTGAAAAATATTTTTTTGCGAAAAATCTTGGATCTATTCACATTTTATCGAATTTTCCCTTGACAGTGGTTAATTATGTGGATGATTGTGACGTTGGATTTTGTCGATCATCCGATATTCACCAAGCAGCTGATTTATAGACCAATGGAGCTACGTTATAAGAAAGTGGCGCGGCTGCACGGTATGAATAGGTATGTGTGTATGGGAGTGGAGCGGCAAGAGTTGGAGCATGATAGGTGGAGACTAAATTATTTATAAAAATACATCATTTTAATTCTTCCACAAGATACACAGTTTTTGTGCAAATGGAATACGTACTTGCTGATGCAGCAGCATACGAAACTGGAAAAGCAGCAGCAGTGTAAGCTCGAGCGGAATATGAAATTGGAGATGCGGCATAGGTTGACACTAAAAAAATTAGAAAAAAAAGATATATCTAAAAGGTACAGAATCTAAAAGGTACATTAACAACTAACCAACTGGAGCTGATACAAAGGCTGGTGCTGCGCCGTGCAAATAACCTGGCTTGGCAGCGGCCAAAGCAAGAAGAGCAGACAATACGAACTACGAATCGAAAATTAAGTTAAAAATTAAAATTGTACACAAGATAATGGTGCGATATCGTATTGCAGAAATATGTACAAAACTTAAAATTTCTAAATTAAATCACTCACCAATTTGAACATGTTGAAAAGTTTGTTTTTAGTTTGATTGCTACGATTGTACCAAATGAACTGATACAGATTGTGATTTTGCATCTCCTTTTATACTTCCTAAATCATCTAAATCCAAATAAATTATTTTTATCAGAATCTAAAAAAATTCAAGTGGTGGTCAGTTGCCATTGCTCATTAGTTTTACGACCACCAAATAATCGTAAACTGAATTCACAGTAAACAAAGAAGCTGTTTACTTTCCATTAGATAAATTGTTTATGTGGTTCACATAAACATCGATTGGTCTGCTTGTAAACTCTTTTAAAGGTTGTTCATTCTGAACAAACTCAAAAATGTCATGTTGCGTCATAAATTCCACGTTTCATTTCAATTCGGTAGAGATATTTTATTTGGTGCATATGTAAATTGGGTCGAACATGGCGTCAACAAATTTTAAAATCGAAACATTTGAAAGGAACGTTTTTCCATGGAATTAACTCAGATGGATAAACAATTCCGCATATTGACTCGGAAAATATTAAAATTACAGCGCAATCTACAATTACAATCTAACTATCATTCAAATAATAACTTCGAATACGAAAATGAAATTTGATATATAGTCATGTGTATAAAAAGTGGGTTTTAAATGATAAAGCATATCACTGTAGACTTGACGAGTCATTTTATGCAATTTTTTTTGTCTTCTTGATAAAATACAAACCACTCTAATGATAATATTTACAAATATTGATCGAAATAAATAAAAATGTTTGGCAATTACGTCAGTCAATTGAGGAATTTCATTATTTAAGACAAAACACATTTTTCGAGTCGAAATATAAAAATAATAAAACATTTCTGATGAATAATAATTAAAGCGATTAAAACGAGCGAGAGTTAAAGAAAATTATCAGTGGTTCTTGACGATTAAATTTTAGAACATTTCACAAATAAGACAAAAAAATGAAATTTATCTTCGTATTGACTGTGTCATTTCTCCTCTTTGAAGGATTTGTGAGTGATTTTTTATTCTATGTGTTCTTCATTGGTATTAAATTGGTATATATTTCTCTCGAAAATCTAGGTAATTAAATGTCATAAGGTAGATCCAGCGCAGCCAGAATTGTCAAATGATTTGATGGAAGAGATTCTGTCCGTAGCTGGTCTTGATGCAACGATAATGGCACGACGAGCAAATATAAGTGCAGCAGATAATGTTATGAGTCGAATATTCGAAAACCATATAATTGTCATCAATTTACATGGTACTATCAGTGGAATAGAGCAACATTTACAAAATGGTGAATTACATCTTCACATTGGAAATTTCAATCGGCTTATGTCACTTTTTGAGAAGTTTGGTAAAAATGTAAGGAGAATTCACATAAATTACAAATCCCTCATCGGTCCATATGACCGAGAGCGTCAAATAATAAACAAAAATATCATCAAAAGGTTTGGAGATCAATTGACGGAGCTTAAAATAACAACATTTTATGATGCAATCTGGAACGAAATCTCGAATGAAAATGGAGAGATTCATTTTCCAAATGTGAAAAAGTTTTCTTACACCGGTATAAATGGTCGGGATATATTCGATTTGCATTCAATATTTCCAAAACTTGAAACGTTTCGAATGAACGGCCTTGTGCGAATAATTGACAAAAATTGCTTGGCAAATGTTAAAAACTTGAAAGAATTAGAGCTGAAAATTTCTTCAATCGGAATTGAAGAGCATCAACTGGACTCGATTTTTGCAAATAACAAAGGAATATCTACTCTTGTACTCTCAATTGTCAGAAGAAAAGATACACTTCGTTCGATCGAAGAAAATTTAAAACATTTAGAAACACTCGAAATTCAAGGACATGCTGATAATGAAATATTGGAACGGGGCTTTGATCGCGTATATAATTTGAAGTCGGTTATTACATTCAGATTGAATTTCTACGTTACAAGTCAATTGGTTGATAAAATTCTTTCATTTGAAATGCCAAACCTGAAAAGACTTTATTTACAAGCATTGCTTATAGACAATCGAATAACCGATTTCATAAATCATTTCAAAAATTTGGAAATGGCGGACGTGAGATCAGAAACCAAAAATGTGATGGTGAAACAAATTGGAAAATTAATTTATGCCAAAGCATTTGTTACAATCGACTCAGATGTCTTGGAAATTTCTTTACTTGAAATATTCGAAACGTTCGATCGAAAGCATTCAAGTGTGAAGACATGGAAAGTGTTTGGAGTCGAAGAAGCCAAATATATCATTTGCAGTGATCAAATGAATGCGATTAATGGACAATTAAAGGATTCTAATAAACCAACATGGACATTATCTTATGATAGAAACGAAAAGTACTTGGTGTTTAAACGTGACCTATGAATTTGATTCCCAAATGTAATTCATTAATTGCATTTTTTTACTCTTAATAAAGGCATTTTTATATTTTGAAATTTACAGTGTCATTTATTGTTAACTTTCTGCCGATGAGAAATGACTTCTTTTTTATCACATCTTCATGCACTCTCTACCCGTTTATCAACAAATATAAGAATTCTTCAGTATAAAGACAAAGAGTATAACTATCCAAATGAAGATGTGTGGATCAATCAACAATAGCCGTATTTCTTCATATTCCATTGTCCTTTCATGATAAAATACAGTTATTGTAAAACATCTGAGCAAATATGAAGAAATCATAAACAGTCCAAATATTCTCATACAAAAATCAATATTTCACCAATTGAGCAAACCGGTCCACGCATCAAATTAGAACGATATCAAAATGGAATCAGTTCTTGTATGATAACCAAAAATCTCTTGATCTTTCTGTTGACATTTTTTGAAGATGTTATTAAATCAAAGATGAGTTAGTGTTTCCATTATTTCTGCATTCATCACTTTGAAAATGTGCTCTTTAAAACGATTTAATTTTATCGGTGAATTTGTCAACATCAGCTTGTTTCAAATTCGAATCATATCATTATTGGTGAAGAGAGAAAAACTCATATTGTCTTATTTTCTTAAATAAAAACAACTCACAAAACCCAGAAATGAACAAAATTAAATATTTGGCACATTTAAAAAATAAACTGTCATCGATATAAACAACATAAACAACACGACCGGAGTTACGGCCCATAAAAATGTATACATGCATTCATAAGAAAATATACTGTAAATTGTTATAGCTAAACCGGCCTTCATGTAAAACTTAAACTCATATCGATGATATTGTGAAGCAATCGAATGCGCTGCCATGGTTTATGCAAAAAGAATAAACCATCCTTTATGTCGGGTGTATTTTGTGTGAAGTGGTTGGTACAAGTGAATCACAAACGAGCGAGAGAAACGACATTTTTCGGATTGTGCATGACGATTGTGTTAAGCTGTAACGCACATTCCAACACATCGTAAGGCAAACATAAAATTATACATCGTGTTGAATGTATTGGTATCGCACCCGAACAATCCGTTGAGAATTGACACTTTCAATTTGACCACCGAATTGATTTTGTGTGTTGGTCACATGCAAATCTTTTACGAACGCATAGCAATTCCGACTTAGATCGTTCGATGCCACTGAGAGTGCAACATCTTCTGTAAGTTTCACATTCAACGACCAATTTAAATAAATGTGATTTTTTATCGCAGTCTACTGTGATTTAATTTTTTTTTTCACGAAAATATTTTTTGCCTATTGAAACGCTAAGACATTTCTTTAGTTTTATTCATGTGAGATTCGGTGTGAAGAATTTTTTTAGTTTTTCGATATTGTTCGTTTGGTGTAAAATAATCATACTTCATTCCCAAAAAAAAATCGTTTTTCAACCACTTTCGCACGCGTTTTTTTGCTTTAGCAAGTGACAAATCGATCATGGTAAAAAAAATTCGATTTTCCTCAATTTTATTATTGCGATTTAATGATCAATCGGTTCGGTGAAATAGAATTTGCTAGGAATCGCAAAAGAACAAGAGAGTAAAAGAGAAAGAAAAAGAGATTCGTATACAGTGAACAGAAAAAATTATTTAACGCGCCAAAAATTGCGTCGTTCGCAAAGTGTAAAACTCAGTCACGGATATAACGGATTTTTTTTAGTGTTTAAAACACAAAAGATTCTTAGTGAACATTGCGTCTATTCATTGATTGAATAATCTATTTGATTATTTTTTTGTCTATTACAGATATTTATGTGTATTTGTTAAACAATTTATGTTTTGTGTCCGAAAATTATTACGTTCATCCGAAAATTTCGTCGAATTGTGAAATAAAAGGTAAGTATTCGAAAAAAAAATAGTAGCCATTGGTCAAGCATGCATAATATTTTTTTGTGCCACACATTTTTTGTGATCTAGTTTGGCATCTCACTATATTAAATTTTAACTGAATTTTATTGAATAAAAAATATCACATTTGCGAAAATCTACATACAATCGTTTTGGTACAATTCATCTGTACCTTAAACATAAAGGAACGATTGTGCCGAATTTCGAGATAGATTTTTTTTTATTTAATTTTATTTCACACTGCATACATATTGACATGCACAACACTTTTAGTAAAGTCCCAAAAACAATTTTTCCATGCATTTTTCACTAATATGTGTCTCTGATTTTACAGTTTGATTTTGAAAATCGTTCGTAATCATTTGCTTGATCATTTGTGCTTCTATAGTAGCAAGTATTATTTGAACCGAGTCTGTAGAGAAACAGCATCAAAAAGGTAAGTTATTGAAATCGGATCAAACGCATCACTTTGAATTACGCCCAAAAATGTACAATTCCATCAATATTTAAAAAAAAATCAATTTCCTTCATTACTTTTGAACAGGTTCATTTTTGTAAATCGATAGTACAATCGAATTGCTGAAAGTAAAACCATTATTATTTACTAATTATTCGAAGTGAGAGAGATAGAGACAACTGTATACAAATTTACAGTGATCGAAGGGTAAGTGAAACAAAAGCAAAACTTTGAAATTGTCCAAATTCATTTCGATAGAATGCATGAGTGTTTTTCAATGAAACCGTTGCCATTTCTTTTTGGATTTTAGAAATCATGGAAGTAGATCCAGCGGTCAGGATGGATGTAGATCCAGATGAAATGGAAATCGAACACGAAGAGGAGCAAGTCACCATGTACAAAGCCAAAAAGTCGACACACAAGGCAATGGCCATGCATGTTGTTTGGCCAAGATTCTTGAAACAACGCAAACAAGCTGAATCCGGCGAAAATGAAACGGCCTTAATCGAACTGATGATTGACGTTATTGATCATTTTGAGGCTCAAAATATTTTGCCGGCGAATATGGCCAAAATGGTAAACAGTTTGTATGCAATCAAAACTTCAATGTCACCTGAAGTTATTTCGCGTGAATTGAGCCAAATGCAATTTGGTGACATGAAGTCAATGTACATCGAGGGCCAGAATTGTTGTCTTTTCGTTTACATGCCACCGCCATCAATTGGTGAACGGAAGTTTGAAAAAAAAAAGTTGATTGTCTCGACATTTCCTGTGAATTTGAGCGCTGAAAAAATTGCAGAATATTCAAGCAGTGATATTAAGGTAAAATATTTAAAACATTTCTCCGTTGATTTCTTCAAAAATTGATGAGATTTTTGAATTCACATTTTAGACTGATTTTCCATCGCAAAGTCTTAAGGTCGAGTATTCGCAATTGTTTAGTTCGTTGGAATTTGCACAACAGCTTGTGTATTTACACGAAAATCCAGTGGTAAAAACCGAAGAATTTCATAATGACAAGGGAAAGCTGGAAACACGTAACATTTATGTTCGAAATTACGTATCAAATTGGTTGATTCCAATGCTGGGAAATCGAAACAGTTCGATGGCAACGGCCGATGAATTTGCTGTTATCTCGAAAAAACTTCGAGACGATGTATTGGGTGTCAAGTCTGATGTAAATTTACCATTTCGACGTTCAGCATACTGGACTGTGACAAAAGTGTCATTGCAGCTTGCGATGACTGTTGAATATGGCAAAGACTGCGGTCGGCTATTGTATAAGATCATTATGCTGAAATATTTGACCGAACTGTGCTTCTTCTACACTACTGACATGTATAAAAAGCTGAAAACTGATGTTGCCGCACAATTGATTGCCAAAATGGCAATTCGGTTGGAAAAAATACAAGTTTTATACAATGACATGGATGCCAATCCAAAGGAAAGCATCAAACAATTTATGACTGAGCATAAGGAAACATACGATCGCATCGTATTATCAACAAAAATGATGATCAAAACAGTGCGAAAACGCATTGATTGTGAAATTCAAGAGCTGCAACAAAAGGTTGAAATTCGCTCGTCACTGACAGCACTGGAAAATCTTGATTTTCAATCCGACACAAAACAACTTGTGCCAAAATTGCGAGATTATTTGGTCGAACGACAACAACCGAACCAAGAAACTCAAAACCGAGATATATTGCAGCGAAAAACATGGATACGGCATGATGGGAATGACAGAACATTTGACGAAAGTTCTTTTGATAAATTAAAGGGACACACTGCGATCGGACTGTATTTGTGTGACTTTGAAAATTGGGTGCTCTACAAATTGTCTGATCAGAAAACAGCAGAAGAGCTACGATCGCTTTCAACAATGTATCACGCCAAAGCAGTTCAACATTACAAAGGTGATGCTCTGGGATACAGCCGAATGCTGTTGACCCAATTGAAAATTGTGATGATTATGGACGAAATCGTCACCAGTGAGTACAAACTGTACAAGAAGTATGAAAGCAGCGTGAATGAAGAGATTTTCAACCGTTTACTGTTGCCGCTTCATGATGAAATTGAAATTGCGCACGAAATTCAATCATACTTCCGTAAACGTAATTACGAGAAAAATGGTATTAGAAAACGTCCTGGTATTATGGAAGAAGAACCATCACAAATGTCATTTGCTTGTCAATTTGCTATGAACGACGATGAAATCGGTCAAACTCTCCAAAAAATCAAGGAAAATGAAGACCAAGAACTACAAATACTTCGAAACGAATACAATAAAGCGAAAAAGAAAATGGACGACTTGAAGAAGCGTGCAGAAGCTTTGGATTGCGAATTTACCAGAACCAGTGATAATGGCAAACGAAAGCATAAGCCCGGTTGCGCAAAATGTGAACTCCAAAGAAAAATTCGTGACATTCGTGTTCGGCGATATGAACGTGCATTACCCGATGCTGAACATAATAAGCTTGCCGTTTTATTTGAATTGGTAATATTATATTATATTGGTATTATATTGGCATTTCTTTTTATTGGTATTTGAATATTATTTTCAGCAAATGCCAGATGAAATTGCTTGTTTGCGTGATGTTCTCTGTGTTGTTGGAAGTTTGATGCAAAAGAAACCATTGACTAATATTCGCATTTTTCAAGACTGGGTTAAATACGAACCACTGCGGAAGTACTCAACTTCAATTTGTGAACTGGTTTTCCTCGGAAGCAAATTGAAATCGGCATTGTCCAAACGTGGCACAAGTCGAGCCACACCAGATACACCGTTTGAGACTTTTTCCGTACCAAACGGCTTCAATCTCTCTTATTATGCCAATCAGCTTCATTTACCCAAGGTTGATAATCAACAGATCGATGAAATTTGTCGATTCAATGTGGAAGAATCGTCTCTGCAATGGATGCTAAACGGTGATCACACACAAAACGAGGTAATTACAAAATATTAAATACTCAATGAACAAACATATTTAGAAATATGCATATTGAATCTTAGGTAATCGCCAGACAATACGAATGTCCACAACACATCACACTTGGTGAATACAAAAATTTTGGATCACTTCGTGCCGACGGACATCGATTGCAATTGCGAAAATTGTATGCATTAATTGCGACCGAAGGACTAACATTTGAATCACAATCGGTACAAGCATTAATCATGCAAATTCTGTGGCAATTGGGCGAAATTCGAAGCAATTTGGCAAGCGATTGGTGGTGCTGTGAAGGTAAATTAGATTTTTTTTTTCAATGCTATATTTTACTTTTCTGCACACCTAGTGTAGGAAAGGTATCATTTTTCTAATTTATAATCTCTACCAACATTTTGAAATTTTAATTTCAGCTCACGAAGATTTCACCGATTTGGATTTTGTGTCGCGAATGACCACACTGCTCGATACATTCATCGATCGTCAAAAATCCAATTGGAAGCATCCAAAAAAGTTGATGATGGCTGCAGTGATAGCTGTACGAATGTTCGAATTGGCATGTGATACTCTTAATGATAATAACGCGACAGTCGTGGAACAGATTGTTGAGCTTTTACAAAAATTGCGTGACATTGCCATGTAAGATTTGTTCACAATTATCATTATTATAGATATTTTTTTCACATTTTTAAAGAAACACAATGATTTCTTTTTAATTTGTTTGCAGTTCATGGATTTCGAAAGTTTCCACTGCAATGCATCAATGCACACAAAACCAACAACATGTGGCCATATTGCGAAGAAATTTGGTTGAGATCGCAATCGCTGGTGCCTTGACATTTTATGTGCATTACGAGCATCCATACTTCGAAAACATTTTCGAAAAGCCTGAAGCAGCTACAAAAACACCCGCACAGATCTGGCTAGACCTTTTGATAACCCTGAACTCCAACATTCTTCTCGATGAAACGAATCAAACCGCGTCAAGTTTGCGCATGTTCTTGAGCTTAGTACATCGCATCGGAATAAATTTGGAAAATGAAATCCAAAAGCAAATTAAAAAAGATGAGCAAAAGTTGTTTGCATTAATCAAAAAACATTGGATAAAATCGAAGGAAGCAACACAGTTCCAATTATTGCCCAGCAAAAATCAATTGATTTGTGTGGAGATTAAATTCGGCCGGAACAATGTAAATTATGTTCAAATCGATGTGATCACTGGAGACTTTTTGGTAAATAATTTACCGGTTGCTCGCCTCCCAACTGAAATCACCGACAACGAATTATACAAGCGTGTTTTCAATCAATTCATTTTTGAAGTGCAACAGGAAAATTCCGAATCATTTTCAACTAAGCACAGCTCAAATGATTGCTATTACAATTTTCAAATTGTACGCAAAGCCGTTGTCGTCACAGAATTGCATAAAGATGGTAGACGATTTGAGTTGATTCCGCACCAAGTGTTGCAAAATGAAATTCCACATTTGCTAATTGAGAATTTCAGCCATTGGTGGAGTCAAGAGGGAAATTGTATCCAATTTCGGCCACAACAATTTACCGATGAACATTTCTCCTCCATTGATGGTGTACAATACTGCCTCAATTTGAATGACGCATCGCTGAAATCCGCAAAAACCAAACAAACATTTTTGGACGTATCAAGTCAAAGTTATGTACAAATTTCGCAACGACTGGAACGATTGGAAGCAAAAAAATTCATTCACATTTTCATCGAAGAAGCGAACGTCAAAGTGGCTATGGCCAAATTAATGCGAATGAACTTGAAATTTGTGGTGAAACCATGTGAAGAAAGCGAAACGAATGAATTTATCATTTTGTCCAACGAATATAATAACATGCGGGTGAGCAAAAAACAAAATTGTGGAACCTTGTACGGCTTACACCATGGATTATTACTAGAAAGCACGGAAGACCTGCAAAATCAATCAAAAATGATGATAATGCCACACGGTTCTGTCGTGGCCAGCTTTTCAAAACACCATGAAATCGTCAAAATCGAGACTGAAAACGAACTGCGATCACCACCCTTTCACACCTATGTGGTGGATGAATTTGTTCAACAATTGAAAGCAAAAAATAGCAGCTTTTCAGCTTGGTTCTATTTGGCTCATTTACATGCACTCACATCACACGGTCAAGTGGAACCGTTTTTGGGAATTTCAGGCAGTGAACGCGCTCTGCAAATTTTGCAATCGGCCTTTGTTTGGTCCTCAGCACCCTACGATCCTGAATCGCTGAAAACACTAAAAGACATCGAAGCACTGGCACCCGTCCGTCAATTGAAAAATTGTTATCAATCAGTTGGTTGGCCGAAAACCATACCATCACACGCAGCTCAAGATTCATATGCATTGATTATACGCAAATTGATTGATGATAGCAATCGACTGAAAGATTTGCATGAATCGCCGAAGAAAGATACCAGCGATAAAGAGAAGGAGAAACCAAAGCCAAAACCGAAAGAAAAAGAAGTACCGATCGATGAATTGAGAGAAAATAAACGAGACTATTTCCGATGTCTTCCATTACATCCAAATTTACGAATATCGGATACGTTCATCGACCACGATGCCTATGACCGAATGATTGGTCCACGGTGTGTATACGAAGAACGTGTACCAAATGTGGCTTTGCGAAAAATTGCCGTGCACTATCATGAAAATACGATTGAAGCTCGAATTCGTTTGGATCTTTTCGAAGCATTAATTGAAAATCGTGATCATTTGATGGGCATTCAATACACACTCGAAGTGGACGAAATTCTGAGCGCATTTGAAAAGCGTGATGTGGCCGATTTATGGATTTCATTATATGAATTTGCGCGCGATGAAAGATTCAATCGTGAAAAATTTGCCTTGATCCTTGGGCTATTACATAGTCACGGTGGTGCGATTGCGGCTCCAATTTTTGCCTTGCAAATAGTTGCCAATAATCCAGCTACATTTCGACAAATTGTTGCACCGGACGCGACTGAATACAGACATTTAGAGAAACCAGCTTTTGACATCGAAGTAATTGCAAAAATCGTTCGAAAAAGCCATGTCGATCCCGAAAGTTTGAACAAAGATCACAACCATGGAGTTGCAATTAGATTTTGGGAATATGCACGACAAATTGCAACTTTAGTCGAGACGCAATGGCAACAGCAGCCATGCGATGAAGTCGGTCCATACATTGTCAATTATGCTCGTGGTGATGTGGATATAGCAGATATGGTGCGGAAAATTAACAGAAAACTTCGAAATTGGAACAACATTCAAAAATTGAGATTGTTCATTGAACGCGTTGAGCATGCAGTCAATCAATTATCGGCAGCAGCACCACAAGTCACATTGACTGAATGGAGAAATGAAGAAATTGAACACAAGCCCGAACCACGATCAAAGCATCAATTTCACATTGATTACGAGCAAAAAATGTGTGAGAATGTCAACAAATTCGTTAATGATGTGAATTTGGCGAAACATATTTTCTGTCGTCTAGAGACACAAGCAATGCCACCATTGAATCGAACAGCTGCCGAATGGTGGAATGTATTAAAAAGTATCGTAACATCGACAGGAACCGATCATTTGGTCGATGCCGGATTGTATCCACATTGGATACCGTCTTTGGTGCTACCACGGTTGCTTTACAATAGCAATAAAAAACCAACAGACGAAAACATTCGAAACATCATTGGAGCTTTGGCCGTCACAATGTCGCACGAACAACGCGCAAAACGCGTTCGAATGTACGAACAACAGCCACAAATGAAAGCCGCACTGGATCGTGAACTGGAGAATGAACCACAAATAAATTGGTGTCCAATTCAATACCCTGAGTGGTTGCTATTCGAAATTGAACAGAACTTGACGATTCGTCCGATTCAAATAGTTATTGCCAAACGTATGATCGATCCCGAAAAATCTTCAGACGATACGAAGCATTCAGTGATGCAATTAAATATGGGCGAAGGCAAAACCGCAGTTAGTTTTAATATTGTATTTTTATTTAAATTTAAAAAATTTAATTAATTTATTATCATTTTAAGGTTATTGTTCCAATTGTTGCATCTCGTTTGGCAAACAATAAACACGCATGCCAAGTTACGGTGTTGAAATCGTTGTTTGCAACCAATTTAAAATCGCTGCGTCAATGTCTCGGCGGATTACTGAATCACCGAGTTTATACGTTCATTTGTCGCCGTGACCTTCCTGTCAATGATCACGTAAAACAGATGCTGGAAATCTACAAAGAATGCAAAATCGAAAAAGGTACATCCGACCCTTGTCTCATAACAACATGATTTTTTTTTATTTCTTTTCGTTATACTACTTTTCGTTATACTACTTTTCAGGTGTAATTCTAACACTGCCCGAGTACCGACTCTCTTTTCAACTGAAAACGTATGAATCGTCATGCAAAGGTGATCTCGAAAATGCTCAACATTTTTTGGAAGCACACAAATGGCTTAACGCAAATATTCGGAACATTCTTGACGAGTCCGATGCCATTTTACAACCAAAGTACCAGCTCATTTACACTGTCGGCAATCAATTGTCATTAGACGGAGGCAGTTTGCGTTGGACAATTTGTCAAGCCGTTTTGAAACGTGTGCGAGAGCTCATACCGGAATTGCACAAAATATATGGCAATGAGAAAATCGAATTCGATCATAATTATGTGCCTAATGCCAAAATTTCGGGTTTCACCCAATTGGTGCGTCGCTTTGATGTGTTCACCCCATGTCGACTTTTCGCAGAGGATGTTTATGATCGGTTGAAATCCCAACTTATCGAAGAATTCATACATAGTAAGCTGAAGGACATTCCATTCACGGAAACCAACGAACGAGCCAAAGAGATATTGGGCGTTTTGATGAACGAAAGAGACATTTCCGTTGAGAAATTCAATGAAATCATTGCCGGATTTTCGGATAACGAAACCAATGCCATCATGATTTTAAGTGGTCTATTGCGATTTGATGTGTTAAAATTGATTTTAACCAAACGCTGGCGTGTCAACTATGGTGTGAATCCGAAAAGTGCACGCAAAATGGCAATCCCATATAAAGCCAAAGATGTTGCCGCTGAGATGACAGAATTCGGCCATCCAGACGTTGCGATTTGTTTAACACACTTGAGCTATTACTATTCGGGTGAGTTACGATTGGAAAGATTCATTCAACAGTAAGTCAGTAAACGATAAATGGTAATTTCGTTTCTTTGTCCAAATCTCAGGTTTAACCGATGAACAAATGTACGAAGTGTTTCGGGTATTGGACAATCAACAGAATGCCAAAGATATTTATGAAAGTTGGGTAAAAAAAGTTCCGGAGCCATTACTTGGCATTGATCCTACAATTAAATTTTACTCGGGCATTAACCTCTCGGATCCAAAGCAACGCAGCGTTGTATTTCCATTGTTCCGTTTCAGCATGTATGTTATCGATTTTTGGCTGTCGCACATGGTTTTTCCGCGTGAGGCAAAGACATTCGAAAAGAAATTAATGTCTACAGCTTGGGATCTGGTTTCTGATCGTTTTACACACACAACAACTGGATTCAGTGGTACAAATGACACCAAACGGATCTTGCCATTGCCAATTGTGCAAAACGATCTTCCTGAACTAATCGAAACGAATGACAGAGTTCGCGATGTACTACTTCAACAATCGTACAAGTCACTCACCGCAAACATCAGCGGCCGAGACATTTTGAATCAATTGACAGACGAAGATATACCAGTTCTGCTTGATGCAGGAGCAATGATGCTTGAATTAAACAATCAAGAAGTTGCCACCGAATGGCTGAAAATGGTTGCGGAAGACGAATACGATGCGGCTCTTTATTTTGATACAAACGATCTACTGATGACAATAGACCGGAACGGGATAATAACCGAATTCGATAACTCCGTATACCGTGATAAGCTGAATAAATGCATCGTTTACTTGGACGATGTTCACACTCGTGGTACGGACTTGAAGTTCCCAATAGTTTGGCGAGCAGCTGTTACACTATCTGGTGATATCACGCGTGATAAAACGGTGCAAGCATGCATGCGTATGCGTCTCTTAGGACGCGGCCATACGATTTCGTTTTGGGCATCAAACGAAGCTGATGTTCGCATCAAAGAGATTTGTAACATCCAAAATCACACTCCAACAACGAACGATGTCATTCAATTTATTTGCCATAACAGTAAAAAATTTGAGGAAGATAATACGTATCATTGGGCAGCCGCAGCATATAACTATGCAAAAAAGATAGCGGCTCATGAAAACAACGAAAATTCGATTGCAGTAGAAGGCGAAGTTTCACCATTAATTCGTCTTTACAATCAATGCGTCGATAATGAGTATGTTACATTATGCTTTCGCATTGAAACGGATATTTTCTTTACTTTCGAACTTTTTTCTTCGATGATTTTCCCTAGGTATGTAACGTTGAAAGAAATGTACGGTGGAAAAGAGGATAAATTACTGACACAACTCACAAACGGAAGATTTGAAAAGTTGAAGCAGACGTTAACCGAAAATCAACAAAACACACAATCTCTTGAATCGATTGCGGCCAAAGTGGAGTACAAACTGTCACAGCAAGCGGCACATTTGAAACGATTTTCACAGGCGCTCGACGAAGAACAAGAGGTATATTACTGTTAATGAATTTTTTTTAGTTCCAATTCTTATTACTTTTACAAATCACAGAAGGAACTCGAACATGAGCTGGAAGAGCAACGTCATGTGCAACGTCCGTCCGCAGCAAAACCGATGAAACCGATTTTCGAAGAAGATTTACTCCAAAAGCTCATTCTATATGGAGCATCTCACGCATGTTTTGGTGAGCTCACAGCTAAAGGACACATCCAGTGTTTGCCAATGGTTTTCTATGACACACAGTTTTATGCGGCTTATGCACCACATGATAACCGAGCTTGGGCCAGTCATATGTACGCAACACGCGACTTCAAGCAAGTCGTTGAGAAAGGAGTGGGCGATGAATTTTTACGACCAGTGCTGTGGGTAGCAAAAATAAAACGTCGCATTGACAATGACATCATTTTGCTGTTGTCATCTTTTGAAGTTGAAAATCTCTTGAAAGATTTCAAACGTAGCAAAAAGGCTTGTTTATTTATGTACCAGGCAAAATTGTCCCAGTTCCAAGAGACATTGATTGACGATGAACATTTAGTGGTGGGCAGCATGGAACCCAAAGAAATGCTTTCGATTGATGAAAAGGCCCAATTGGCGGTGTTTTCCGGTTCATTGTATTTCAATACCGAGGAGGAGCAGAGTGCCTATTGCGGTTTCCTGGGATTGATTCCACGTCAACGTTCTGTTGAACACCAAATGGCATTCAATAACAATCAGATTCAGCCGGATGGATTCGTTGAACATATTTATCGTCAGCTACCTGCCCTTCGTGACGCGGTTGGCAACGCAAAATTTAAAAAGAATCCAATACAATTAGCTAAAAGCATAATCGAAAGTCGCCACCAATCTATGGCCAAAGAATCCCATGTTGCCAGCATTTTGGAAAAAGCATGGAAAAACAAAATCGAACCAGATAACAACAATGTTATTGAATAACGATCTTGATTGTTTTCTTTCATTTTTTTTCATTTGACAATCATATTAATATATCATACAATATAATTTCGATAATTATAACGATACGTTCTTATTACATCACCGAAAGCATTGAATTTTTGCTATTTTTTTATATTTTTGTTACATTAAAATACCAAGTCGTATTATTACCAAAATGTATTCCAACAGGATGAAATGCAATTAAATAATTTTTGTGAAGACAAACAATCCCGATTCTTTCTCTACTATACACGCCCGGTTGAACACCGTTTTATTTTCAGAAGTGGCCTCGTTTCACTATCACCATTGTAAGGAAAAAGTAAGCAATTTTAAACCTTAAAATAGATTAGTAAAACATCAAGACCGGGAAGATTGAAGAAAAAAAAATTACTTCAATTAAGGAAGTTAATTTACCAGGGATCTTTACCAGAAACCAGTTTTAACATTAAACCTGGTTATCGTTGGGATGGCGTCGATAAATCAAACAGATATGAAAAGCATTTTTCTTTGCTCTTATAAAAATATTGACCAATTGTAAAAACTCTCAATAATAGCGATAGCTCGTAATGGCGAATATTTCACTTTGAATTCACATATTTTACACAAAAACAGTGGAAAGTCATTTGCAAATTATTCTTTGTGCACTTCTTAACTCAGCTTAAAAACCAAATTAAAGGAAAGGATAAGAAAAACGAAAAATATTATTTAGTGACCTCTGTGAGAGAGTCAAAATTTGAGTGTCAAGCCTCAATCGAGTCCATTCTATACCCGTTCGATACAGTTAAATCAGTAATGTGCGAAGGGGGGGGGTAGGGGGGGGTTTACCCCCCCCTGTGATTTGGATGGGACAAAAATTTTTCGTGAAAATTATTCGAATTTGCTATGGTTTTTCACGAAAAAAGTGAAGACCTTTTTTTTTTTTTTTTTAGTTCATCAATGTAGAAAATTGAGGAGAATTCTTTCAATTTGCTACGGTTTTTGGTTCCGAGAGATTTTTTCCGATTTGCTAGGGTTTTTCGCGGAGAAAATTCTTTCGATTTGCTAGGGATTTTCGTCTCAAAAAGTGACTTCCAAAAAAAA
>NW_022198581.1:3901159-3961936 GCF_009176525.2 Contarinia nasturtii
AAACGAAAATTTGTCTGATTTGCTAGAGAGTTTTTTGTTTTTGAAAAATCACCCCCCCCCTGTAAAATGTAGCTCGCACATTACTGAGTTAAATACTGAATCTTTATTGAATACATACCGAAATAAAAATGAAATGCTCAATAATATTTTTGTATGCTATTTTTACTGAAAATTTATGTTACATTTTTTGTAATTTTGATGTTTTCCATTCGAAATATTTTTTTTAAGTGAAAAAGAAAATTCCTTTAGAGGATCGGTAAATTGTTTTGTAGCTGCGATTAATCGATCATCACGAAAATGTTTACCAAAGGGTTGAACCGTAGGCAAGTGGAGCCGCGCTATAAGAAACTGGTGTGGCTGCGTATGAAGGAGCGGCTACATGATGATATGAGTAAGTTTTTGCATACGAAACTGGAGCAGCAGCAGCAGTATACGTTGTGACTATAAGTCAGTACAAAAAAATATAATCCAATAAAAATTTCTTTCATATACGATATTAGCATGTCTACTTACTTGCTGGAGCAGCGGCATAGGTGTAAGCTGGAGCTGAATATGAAATTGGAGATGCTGATACCAAAGCTGGTGCGGCTCTGTGCAAAAAACCTGGCTTGGCAGCGGCCAAAGCAAGAAGAGCAGACAATACGATCTATATAGATGAAGAAATAATTGAAAAATGAACAAATGAAACGCTGTTCAAACTTTTGAAATTGTGCACAATTAAAAAAAAATGATACAATTTCGTATTGTAGAAATGTTAGCAACATTTTAATTTGTAAATGAATTCACTCACCAATTTGAACATGTTGAACGGTTTGTTTTTAGTTTGATTGCTACGATTGTACCAAATGAACTGATACAGATTGTGATTTTGCATCTGCTTTTATACTCCAAATCATGTGGAGCGCTGACATACAAATACCTTGAAATTCAATCGAATTCTTATCTAAATCTAATTAAAAAGAGATAGTCATTGTTTGTTTTTTTATGACTATCCAATGGTCATAAACTTTATTTAAAGTATTTTATTCAATTTTCAAGCAAGCAAAGTTCGTATCGCTCTGTTTGTTTATATTAGATTATCCTTGCTGCAGTAAAAATTTTCCGTCTTTTATTCAATTTACAATTTGCATAAAATAACTGTTTAAATTATGAAGTTTGTGGATCAATTTGTGTGTGTGATAGAGAGGGAAAAATGACTAGCTGAATTGTTTAGGTAACGAATAGGTGTTACAAGCCATGGCAATTATTATTGGATAAACGATTGGAAAAATCTCATCATAGAAAATTTTCATCTTTAATACTTTTCTGCAAAATACAACCAAATCGCTATTATTCAATTTTGTCTATTCACTCTTGTCTTAGGGGACAGTTTTCATACATTGCCGATACAGTTGCTCTGATTGATTTTAAACCATTTTCTATGCACCCACAAAAATAGAAGCGAAATATAGAAGGAAGCACATTGAAAGGAGGGAAAAAAAATAAAAATAGAACATTCGTACTGCTTCAGTGTAACAAACCTTTTTTTTTAATATAAAGGAGGTCTACTTCAATTTTCTTCCAGCGATGTTGACATGTCGAAACTCGAGCACGAAAAAAAATAACAGTAACGAAAAATTTTCTCCGATTTATTCATATATTTTCATTTTCAATCAGACGATTTTTGTCACAATATTACAATAGCATATGATATAAATATTATATTGTTTTAAGACTAGCGCTGTATGAAGTATTTTTTTACATACTGGAATCGATGCTCGAGATGACATTTTTGAGCTCATTTATTTTGCATTTCTGACTCACTTTCAATAATATTAATGAACCAATTTTGATTTTCTATTTTTCTTATTTTACAAAAAAAATTCACTAATCTCAAACGGAGTTTGATCTAAATTATTTTTTATAGAGTTTCTAGTGAAATAATTATATAAAACGAAAAAAAGAAATGATCTGTTCAATTCCATACGTGGATGTGTGAATTGCTTAATATTCTGAAGACTATATAGAAAAAAAAATGTTTATAGTTCGCAGTGCAAATTTTACATAGCAAAAATGTACAGTACATTGCAAACCTTAAAAAAATCCAAAAAAAAATTACTTACTAGCTACTGTTTTACATTAACTATTGGAATGAGATGATCAATCCGATTAGACACCGATATGGTTATTGAATGAAAGTTGTTCGTGCTGCAATGTGAGCGGATTGGAAGCAATAAAATTTGATGGTATCGAACGCGGATCTTGCATTTTCTCTACATCTTTGTTTGTTGATTGCAGTGAGTTTATCGTTTGCGGCCAGGTCATTGTTGGTAGTCTTGGCACTGGCCGGAATATTTGTTGTCATTTATCTGATGCATTTGAATCTTTTTGATATGAATCACTGCTAGTGACAGAAATAAAATCGAAAAACAAATAATTTTAATTTGTTTTTTTTTTTTGAAATCGTCTCTTGTTCCGATCAAAATGCATATTGAAAAGAAATGAATACCTTTTGTTATTTTTCTCAATTCGTTGATGTTGCACGAATTGAAATGCGGACAAGCATTCTCGTTGTTGATAGTAAAGTTCACGGATTTGGTGTAAATGACGTTGTTCAACGTCTGGTAGCATTGTTTTGTATTGTGTTGGCATTTGTGCAGCATTTCTACCGGTTATCAATTTATTGTATTCCAAAAAATTTAATCTCTTTTCCATTTCGCACACCGAATACTGATGAACAATTGCATGCTTTTTAAGATAGGCCATTCTACGAAATGAGAAAAAAAAGAATCAACAGTCGGTGCATCTCACAATATGATTGCTGAATAAAGAGATAAATAAACGTTGATCTAACCGTCGGAAGGCTTTTCCACAATCTTTGCACACGAAATTTCCCAATTGACCATCACTATTGATGGCATTTTCGCTTGGCCTCACATTTGGTTTATGCTTTATTTTAAGATTTGTTGCTGTCACACTCTTTTGCGACAAATTACTTTGGCGTGGCTTATGCCATCGACGATGTGATGCCAAATTTGCTGGACAATTAAACACCTGATTTATATTGATGAAAGAGAAAAAGAAAAGAAACCATCCGAGACATTAATTTGTGCTCTACATTATACGGCCAAGCCGTTCACAGTGTTAGTAGCACCTGTGATTTAAATAATTGGCAATTTTAAAGCAGCATGAATTGATGATTTATGTAACACATTTTAAACGCCATTAAAACAAATTAAAACTCTTCGCCAAATTTTTTCGTTCTTCTAAATTTGAAACTTAGATTATCAATTCTCGAATTTTGTACGTTTAAATTAGATGAACATCGGTAAATCGTCAAAAAATCACAAAAGCAATCACGATATCAAAATGAAGACATAAATCATCATTCAACCTTTGCTTAAATTAAAGTGAAAGTTGATTTGGGATCTGCATCGGGAAATGTTTCGAATCGTTTTTTAATTAGTCGTTTGAAAAAGATTCAATTCATCTAGATGATGTCTTTTGCTTACAAATAAAAGAACAGACGCATCAGAACACTTTTTAACTGGTTTAATTGACGATGCAAAATAAAATCAAATGACATTGAGCTATAAAAAGAGCTAAATAAAAAGAAAAGGTTACCGTGCGAATTTAATGATTGACTTTTATTATGGCATTATTGCAACGATGATTCAAAGAAACAACCGGGCCAATTAAAAGAAACTAATTTGAATGATCTTACTTTTAATGAATAGACCAGACCTTTACGATTCGACATTTTGCGGTTAAAAACTCTGGCATTTTAAAATAGTTTGTTTCTCTATTACGTAGTATTGTGCACCCTAAATCTAAGTGGATGTATTTAAACATCTTATTCATTTTAATCATTCAGTAGTTGTGTAAATTCTTCATATTTGTAGTCGAAAAATCAAAATTTATAAAAAGTCCAAATCAATGAATCCATATGTTGAATATTTCAAATGAAAATTCTTTAATCACCTTTACTTTCCAGAGAATAACAAAACATATAATCGACGTAGTCTTTTGTTGTAATAAAATATTTCTATTGATAAATAATCAAGCAAGAATTTTATTTTCTACAAAAACTTCGAATGTAAGACGAAGATGTCTTTAAATAGAAGAGTGTATATGAAGCGAATATTTAGCAAAAATACATAGTTTTGTGGGGAAAGTTTCTTAATCATTCTTGCCTCTTGAATATTCCTTCTGATTAAAAAAAATTAGATCGCATTCACGAATCCGGCCCGTTAAGTAAGATTGTTTACGAATTGCTTTTTCGTTTATTAGAGATTGTAATTTGGTCTTCGATAGATTGAAAAGATTTACATCTTGTTCCAGATAAGAAATGTTTTTTTTACAAAATCTCAAAATTTTAATTGAAAAAATTGAAATTAAGTGCAGAAAAAAAGCAATCATCTACAAAAGTACCTTATCACATTCAGCACATCGATATTCAATGTGAACGATTCGTGAGCATCTGTGCTGTGCCAATTGAAATGCATCATTATAAAGTTCGCGGCAAAGTTGACAAATGTATGATCCAATTTTATTCTCAATTTTCGACAGAATTTTCTTCGCTTCGTCGGTAATTTCGACCACATTAAAAGCTGGATCAATATCACCGCGACGCACCACAAGTTCTTCATCGTCTCGTAGTCGTCGTATTATTGTACCAGAAACAGGGCTTATATTATCATCGTCCTGTTGAATGTTTCGTTTGTGTTTTATTCGTTTTTTCATTGCAATATTCGGTGGTGTCGTTGTTGATTCGTCCGATGGTAGCTTATCATAGATTGAAATGCGATGATTTTTGATGTCATTGCAGAGTGATTTCTCAAAGAGTTTTGCAAAACCATCCATCGCATTTTTATGTAATTTTTCATCGTCATAGTAAGTTTTATTTCGATCCAAAGCACCGTTGCATTGTTCACTCATGATATCATTATCACCGTCGTCAATGTCATCATCATCGTCTTCGACATCATTGATCAAAACGATGGGTATTTCCGGTTCATTTGTGTCAACCTTTTCAAATGCCGAATTAGTTCGTCGCGGCAGCACGACATCATCTTGTGTCAACACATCCACAAATGCATCTTCGTCCGAATCGAAATCGTCATCAATGCTTAAATTATAACTAAATTGTTGTTGTTGGTCATTTTGTGTACTATTTGTTGTGAAGTCTTTTATTCTACGTTCGGTGATATCGATTCGTTCTTGATTTGATACTTGTTTCGTAGCATGGGTAACAAGAATTGGTGTGGTGGTGGTGGTGGTGGTGGTGTTGGTGTTAAGGCATGCTGCACTTTCAGAATTATGAAAGTATGCAGCACTTGAATGTCCAATTTGGTCCCATTTCCAAAATGCTGGCGTACTAGTTACGGTTGTTACGGCATTGATGTCCAAATTTTTATTCACAAATTCACCGATATTCAGTCGACATTGCACTGGCGATGGGGTCGTTGGCGGTGTTATTGGTGTCAATGTTCGAATTGACAAATCAATTGGCGATGGAAATGCACTGTGTCGTAATATAAACGGTGGAAAATACGATGGATTGCCCAAAATTGGCGGTACACGCAACTGATGATATGGAAACATTTTTATTTCTCACTCAAATTTTATTCACAATTATTTGAATGAATTATATCTTTTTTATCTCAGCTTAAATATCAATGATTGTTATCGGAAAACTTATTTTCGTTATTCACAAAACGACCGTAATTGTGTAATAGTTTCAGCCAAACAATAAATTATTCAAAAAAAACTGTTCAACATCAAATCAACGGAATTGGATTGAAAATGATTAGAAACATCCTTTTTTTTATACACACATTCAATTTTCACAGTCGGTAAGTCAAAAAAAAATTACAATACAAAATGCGGCGTGTCGACCGCCTCTAAGGACAATTCGCAATCAACTGAACATATTTTCACGGAGTACGCAACTCAATTTTGCCCATTTCGAATATAGATATAGTCAGTCACAGCGAAAAGTGAATTTTCTTTCATTTCATCGACTCAAGAACAACGAGTGCGAGAGTTGCAAATGGTATTGAGAGGCAGGCGGCAAAACGGTATAATACAAAAGGTTTCTTTTTTTTATATTTTATTGTATTTAGAGAGAATAAACATTATATCATGTACGATACACAGAGCATGCTAAGGCACACAGAATACACAAAGCGATTTCCATTCTATGCTTTTTCTGCATCGGCATTGGATCGCATTAACATGTTTATAGACAAACTTTTCAAAACTGCGCATATTCGAAACGCCTTCTTCACTTTTCACATGCACATACCAAACCAGTGAATAAAAAATATCAACAAGTTACAGAAGCTGAAGGTTAACGGGACCCGCCTATGTTATCCTGTCTTTCTACCAATTGCAAAACTTCATCATTTTGCATCATTTTGTACAATTTTTCCTGCTTTTCTTCTTCCTTTTTTGCGCTAACATTAATTATTTAAGCGAATCAACACACACGCTCTTTCATTTCTCCATCAGGTTTCAATGAAATATTTAGATGGACTTATGAAAAATATACAAACTACACATTCATTGGTACAAAACCAACAAATTGCGAGACAAAAACTTTGAATCGATAACAAAAGATTCAAATTCAAAGAAGCATTCTTGAAGTTAGTAAATGGAATAAATTCGCTTTGCAAATTACAATATTTTGAAAATATGCAACTAAATAATTCTGGTTAGAAAATTGCTTGCTATTTTTTTTAATTGAATTTTTGAGTTTTAATTTTGAATGAACGATGAAAAGAACATCTTAATTCAAAAATCTTGGACACAATTCAAAAAGTCAAATGTGACTTTTCTTAACATTCAGAAATGATTGCAATCCTTCGGTAATATGAGCCATTAACTGAAACAAAAAAAATTACAGTGACCGTAATTTTATCAATATTTTTATTTTAAATGACGTATTTTTTTTTTGTCCGGAGCAAAACTTTGTATAGAATAGGACTTATATGAATTATTGGACTCAAACAGGATTTTTGTCCCATTTGATGTGATCGACATGTTTATCAAATGTATTTACAATTTCTTACAATTGGTGTTTAATGCACAGTACTGATTGAAATGTCATGCATTCAAAATTGAAATGGTCCCATCCAAATTACCATCATTACAATGTAGATTATATAATTTAAATGCACTTCAAAGTACTTATGCCTCTATTAAAATATGTCACACAATTATTTAGCACTTGTATATATATGAATGTTATTACTTTGTCAAACATGGGGTAAACACACGCGTCACACAAGGGGAATTCATGGTATGTCAGTTCACAATACTGTGGAATTCCATACGGCTCATTTATATGTATAGCCAATTTGTTGCATTTTTACGGTCCCCTTTCATTTTACATTCAGTGGCTGTGCTGAGTTATGAAAATTTATGCGCTCATAATGCACGAAACATATATGAATGGAAAAAAAGAGAGAAGTCAACCCGGGTTGGTTGTCACCTACTTGAACCAGGGGCCGCAGTAATTGTAGTTTAATAACATTTTTCAATATTTTTATGCAAATATCTTTGAATTGATATAAAGTAGATTATTAGCATGATTTCTAGAAAATATGCTCTTGAATATACAGCCACTTAAGTGATAGAAGATGTGGCATAAGCGAACATTCACTGAATGTTTATGTTAAACGGTGCTGTTAACATTGTAATGGTTTGCATGCAATTTGATTCATTTTTGGTGCCAAAATTATAATTGTTCTTAAAATTGATTGAACCGAAAAATTAACCGTTTTGCAACGAACATTCATAATTACAAAATAATATGCTTGAAACGATTGTTTCTTCAAAATAGATTTTTTTTTTCAGTGTGCAAAATCTCTCGCTTAATTCAATAAGTCATATATTTGTTTTGAAATGCAGACATTATAATGAGATATTTTCAACCAGATGAATCAGCTCAGCCAGATATCGTCAGGAGCTGAAATGGAGTGAAAACAATAAAATGATTGTTAAAGTGACTGTAGCAATGTAAGTGTTATTATAACCATAACAGTCACTCATATTGTTTTCACTAAAGAATGACTATGAAATTATAACAGTTTTTGTACCATTTTTATATGACCTGATCCACTCGCATTTATTCTACATTTGTGAACAGCTTTCATTGGGCTGAAGCTTTGAATGTTAATTAGATACGAGTGGAGAAATGGTATAAAGCGTTGAGTTATTCTTTCAGCTCCTGACGATATCTGGCTGAAAATATCTCATTATAATATCTGTTGAAATGACATAATAAACTCTTTTGCACTAAAAGGCAATCTTACGTCGAACGTAATATTATTTCAAAGATTAGATCCAAAAATTTAAATCTTTCTAAATAACAACAATCATACGTGAAAAATAAAATCGAATCCAACCCAATGAGGAGTACTTAGAAGTGTGAAATATCGAATAGACTTTTTTAGAAAACAAGGTCTAGTTGGGAATTCCTAGTTTGGAAAGGCCTAGTTGTATTTTGTCTATTTTTAATTGAAAAATAAAATGGGGAGAGCTGCAAGAATTTGCAAATAAAATAAAATAACGTGATGTTTACAATTTACAACAGCAAAATTAATTTTTTAGAAACCTTTCATTGTCATTGTTTATTTATCATGTTTGTTTCTTATCATAGACCTTTGCCCAATTTAAAATTTGATTCATTTTTTTTTCGACGAACGATAGTGTTATTTTGAAATTGAATCACTGTGTTGCCGTAAATGTGAATTCATATTTGTCAACAATAAAAATACATTTAAATTTATCTGATTTGTCAATCTATTGCGCGAAACGGTGATGTTTATTTTTGCTGTATTTCATTCTTCGCTAGTCAATCTGCTTTTGGACAGGAACGACTGAACAACACTTTAGAAATCGGCGAAATTTCGTGAATTGTAACAATGAAGAGTATTATAATTGTTTGGCTGATGTTTTGCTTGTGTGTGTGCCTTGCCAATAGAGTGAATGTTGGTGCTGGAAATATCCTCAGCTGGGGCAATATCAACGACTTCAAGTCTTTGGGTTACATAACATTAAGGGGCCAAGCATATTTTCCCAATTCAAATCTCAGTCAATCTTTAGAATTTCCATCGGTTTGTAACAGTTTTTCTTAAGTCAAACTATTAAATATCAAAACTAATGCATCTTGTAATTATATCGATCGGATTCATGTAGAAAAGTTCTGATAGCAAGAAAAAGGAATATTTAATTGTTGGAATAATACACACTAACAACGCCAATGATACGGTCGAAGTGGAATTCGTTGAAGGAACTCTTCCGCGTTCAAGAGTAAAAATTTTGGTCAATGCATATGAAGGACGCAGCATCAATTCCAAAATTGAATTTTTTGGCATTAAAGTTGAAGACTTTTGCAATTAAAAAACTAGATTTACTTCACAAATTGATAGTCGCTTAAAATTTTGTTTTAAATCTTAAATAAACTGGAAAATAACAATAAATACGTTGTATAAAAACATATATTCCCTTATTCTTTTATTTGGCTTCAATTACATTTTCTGACTAAGGAAAAAACGAATGAAAAATTGAAAATTGCTTTCGGAAATTAATTTATTGCTACATTCTAAAAGTTCAATGATGATTGTAAATATTTGTATACACTCATTACCAATTAGATATGGACGTTGTGTCGTAAATTGGACACATTTAAATTTAGCGAGCTTTAGTTTTCTAGTGAAACTAGTGGAGAACATATCAGAAATATGAAAGCAATTGCAGTGGTGTTGATATTGTTTTGTTTGAGTTTGTGCTTTGCACGTAAAGTGACTCTTAAGGCATTCAGCACCATTATTTGGGGCAGAAACTATCCATATCCATCATTAGGTTAAGTATAAGCATTCTTTTTCATTAAATTTGATTTCATTTTTATGCAATATTCTTTGGAACTATCCTTCAGGTAACGTAACTAGATTTCAAAAAGCACCAAATAACGAAACGACTATTATTCAGTACGTAGTATTTCCATTGGTAAGACATTTAAATAATCGAAAATACATTTATTCGACAACATGAAAGTGAGAAAAAACCAACATCAGAACAAATTTCAAAAGAAAGTCTATTCTCACAGAAAGAATATTGACTTTTTTTTGAGATTATCAAAAACTGTCCTCAGTATATAAATTTATATTTTCTGGCTTTATTCAGAACTTAAGTTAATTGGTAAACAAAAAATGATAGTTGATTACTTTCATGGTGTCAGTAATTTATCTCCTTTACTGCTTGACATCTCTTTTTTAAATTCGCTTATTATTAGATAAATGAGAGCACAGACATCACTGTTGAGAGTAAAAAAGATTTGATTATTGCTATTAAACATGCGAACAACGCCAACAATACCGTTGAAGTTGAATTCGTCCAAGGACTGCTGCCACATTCAAGCGCAAAACTAATCGTTACTAATTTAGGACAAACCATCAATTCGACAATTGAATTCTTTGGATATAAGGCCGAAGAGTTTTGCAACTAATTTTGTGTTTTTGCTTTGTTTTTATTTTTCTATTGAAAAAATGAAGGCAGTTTTCAAATGAAATAAAAGCAAATATAAAATGTATTACACGTTTTCATAATCACGATTGATGTCGAAAAAAACAGGCAGAGAAAAAGTTACTTGCATTAGATTAATTTTTAAAATTGTATTTATATGAACAGAAAGAATAACGCTTCTAAACACAAATTGTTTTTTTTTTAGCAAACAACAAATTTTATCAAACAGAAGATCTTCTATTTCCGCCAGCGACAAAACATTGGTTCAAATAAATTATTATATTATTTGTAGAAGTGTTATTATCACATGATGTTATAATTAGGCAAAAAATCTGTTTGAGATTACGAGATAAGCATGGAAATGGAGTGAAAAAATTTCAATGTGACGATTTTGTGAGCTAAAAAAATGTCAATTTACGGTCATTCTTCCATTTGAAGAAATTAAAATTGCGGAAGATGACCAACGAGAGAGTCAAATAGAGAGAGATAGAGAGAGAGAGAGAGATTAAAGAAGCGCATCGTTCAACAAATGGATATGAGTGGAAAATCAATCAACTTAAAATACATTGAGAAAAATCCCACAATGGTTTGTCGATTTTCTATATTTGATTTCGATTGCCCATTGTACAAGTGACATGCATCATATTTTCGATTTTGTCGAGGATTTATTTTCGGTCTTACATTAGTGCACAACAAAAGGTCATTCAATCAACACATTGTGACTCATTCATGTATATCTGGTTATGCGAAATTTCGTTATGTTTTCTTTTCTTCTGTGGTCTTGTTCGGCGCTGTTCTGCTCTATTTCCAATTTCAGCTATTTGACGTTCATCGTTCGTGGGCCGCTTGCCGTAAGAAGGGCGACAAATTTATTTTTATTGAGTCAGTAGCAAAAATCACTTCACATTTACAATTCTCTCTCTCTCGCTATCTGCCATTCTTATTTTCTCATATCAAACAGTTTTCCAGCGGACGCAAAGAGGAGAGTCTATGCAATATGCACATACACACATCACTCTATTTGCCTAAGTGTGTGATTGAACCACAGTGAAGTCATGTGTATGTGTCTTGTCTCGTCTCGACTAGGCTTGGCTTATGCAGCTCGTGTCATTCAGAAATATTGAAAATTGCAGAAGGTAAAGCGTTAGAGATGGATCGAAATAGAGAGAGAGATTGATACAAAGAAAGATCAAGAGCTCATGTGAAAATGGGAACAAAACGACAAATCGGTCATACATGGAATGATTGCGCTAGAGACAGATATCTTTTTGTCGATTTCGTATTTGAAAGGTATTTAAGGACGAATCTAATAAAATGAGTACCGCGTTAATACAAACGTGACTGACTAGAAAATCCCTAATCAAAGTGAACCCAAAGAAGATTATGTTCGATACATGCATGTACACTCAGTACAAGTGTATCGATGTGGTTGCCTCCACTGTACGTTGTTCATACACCACCTATTTTCACATATTCAATTTTTTTATTCACATTCATTTCTTAACTTCGTTTTGTGCGCTTCGTGTTGTCGTCGCAATTCGTCAATTTCAAAATGAAAAATTCAATTTTTCCACTTTTTAAGCGCAAAGAAGAAAAACGCCGAGAAAGACTGAATGACACAAAAATTACTTTAATACATATTGTTGCACATACATTTCGTTACGAGCGCATTTATTTTCTTTTCTTTTTTTTTGCACAACCGCTCGCACTCTTGTCATATTATGGGATTTCGCTTCGATAACAAAGAAACGTATGACTACCGTTACTCACACAGTCTTCATGCGATTATCTTAATGTTGCGAAAAGCGCAGAACACAGAGAATGTGAGAGAAAAGAAAATCGTTGAGCTAATATGCTTATCAATTGATTAGTGGCAGATAGCTTCAAAGCATTATCTATTTGTATTGTTATGTGACCGAAAAAAATAATGTCATTGTTATGCGAATTAAAAGTTAAACGACCAGCAATACCACTAATATGCACATGGACACACTTAACTGTCACTTGTATGTGTGCTATACTGCTATATTCACGATTATTTGCAATAATAAAGTCACAATCCCATATTCAATTATTAAAATATTCGTTCGAATTATATTCACCAAATGTCGTTTTGTTTTGGTGCATCACCACCTGAAATTCAATTAAAACTAACGGACACATAAATTTCATTTTGTCTTTTCACCAATGCGATTCCATGCGTTCCAACTGAAATAATAATGATTTATATTCGAGACACAAAAATAAACACGGACAAAAATTGTAGGTCTTCATTATCGTTCATTTGCCGAACATTTTGCGGATTCATTGCCATTGGGAATAGTCGTCATCATCATAATTACTATTATGAGTCTTAATAACGTTTTATTTCGATGTTTATTAATAAATAGTTAATCTGATTGTATTTGATCAAATCGGTTCGTATAGAATATTTCTACAACAAGCAAATACACCAAACACAAACATAATTTTCGCCATCGTAAAAATTATTTTGAAATCGATAATCCAGTTCGCATTTTTCTTCAAATTGAACATTTTCGATCGTTTTGAATCTAGTATATTCAAGTCTATCGTTTATTTTCTTTTTTTTTACAGAAATAGTTGTGTTGAATCAACGTTGAGTGCAAACATAATTCGGTTCGAATTATACTCCTTTCTTGCTTCAAGCCAAATAATTTTCAACTATCTTCAAAACATTTCAATGAAATTCAAGAAGCAATTCAATCGTATCAGATACCCTCCCAATGTATCTTTACGTCTGTTCTTCGCCTTCTGTTCGTTGTTTTTCGATCTTCAATATTTTCGCTTGTCGGAAGAAAAGTGTCTTTTGACGCTTCACATTTTTTCAATGCGAAACGAAAGAAGACAATTTTATTAGAGAGAAGGTATTGTCATTTTGACACTTTTAGCAAACCGTCTGTCGAAAAATGTTGTCACAAAAATCACAATGACAACGTGTTGCAGATAATTCTTGTGCCACCAATAACCATGATTCAACAAAGGGATTCATTACTTCCACTGAATTTTTCGCCAAAATCGTAAACATTTTGATACCAAAACGGTAAACATTTTATGTGTTAATTGACACTTCTTATCTCTCAAATAATCCCATGAAATATTCGTTAAATAAATTCGATCGTTCGATACCATTCGATGGTGGCAAAAATTTCATTTGTCAAATTCGATGTCAAATCAAACGACAAATAAAATAATTGATGTGGCCGGCCGGATTGTCCCTGACAAATTGATGCGTGATGAATTGCGGTTCAAAAGGTTTTGTATCGACTTTTAAAATGGACGCAACGAAAATATGGTGTTTGATTTCGAACTTTCAGAAGAAGAAAAACACGATGGAAAATCATCTGGCAAAATGTTGAAAAACGAAAAATCCAAAAATTACCTTTTAAATCTTCAAAAGAAAAAAAATTGTACAAAAGAGTATATTATTTTCGGTTAATTATTAATATTAAGAAAAAAAAAATGCATGCATAAAATAAGTCAATGCTTTTATTTCTCGCAAATACAGGCATACTTTCATGTCTGATTGTGCAGAGTGTTTTTTTTTTTGTTGCTACTCTGTGAATGGTAAATTTGAACATACAGTCGCATAACTTATAATACTTGCATATTTAATAAGAATTTAATGTGTCCATGTTAAGCGGCTTAAGGTTATGAATTGCACGGCACAACGTACATATTTGAAAAATGTGCATTTCTGAAAATACCCTAAATGGCACAAAATCGAAAATCTGTGATCATTATTTTGGGGACATTGCGCATATTGTTGGAATTAAGCTGTACAAAAGTATACTTATACTGAAAATAACTTTTTGGATGAAAAAAAAAAACTCAAATAATTCTTGATGACGAAATTATTCAAAGAATACACCTTAACGCATGGAAAGTGTTTGTTATGTTAAACATAAAATAAAGGTTGCACAACAAATCTTAATGTAATTTTATTATGTTAATCAGTTCAGTGTAAATACCAGACTAAATAACATTTATTTGGCCACCGCCGCTGGTGTGTTCCATCCATTAATGTATCATATTTCATAAATAATATGTTCATTAAGGTTCAACGCCAAAAATGTCCGCACAACTACCGCTATGATGATAAAGCCAATGTTATGTGATACGTTCGTGTGCGTAGTGCAGATAATGTGTGTGTAGTGAAACACACATAAAATGATTTTATAATCATCGCTCTATCTAAAGGTATTAAATTCATTTTTCGAAACGCAAACATTCGAATCTATGATGTATTTGATAATGCCAATAATGCGCTCATCGCTTATGGGGTAATCGAGCGAGTGATTGCAAGGCACTTTGTTTTGTTTTTCCACAATTTTAGATACATTGATTCGGCGATATCTTGATTTTTTTTTTTTGCTTTTCATTCATTCTTTCTTTTGCTCAACCTCCCTATTTTGAATTCCCGTATTCTAAGTCGAATATCGTAATCGATGCAATGTGGTAGATAAATTTCATGTTGGCACACGAACAAAATATTTCATATTAAGTTATTTTGCAAGAAATGTATTAATAAAAGTATGCGAAATGAAATTATATCCCAATGCGGTGTCGATCCATTAACCGGAGAATTTCCGTCAATTTACAGTAGAGTCTCTCTCTCTCTCTCGTTCTTAATGATTTCAAGGTGAACGTATGTGTCTATACTCTGGCAATATCTCATTAAAATGAACGAAATTTTTTCAATGTAATTCATTGTGTAGCACATAAATCAAGGTGGGAAAAATGCAGCCGACAATTTTCTACTTGAATCGAGACAACATTATTCTCGAGAAGATGCTCTGGAATTAAGGAAAATTCATGCTGTGCTCAATTGAACCAAAACGGTAATACATTCTTGTGGTGGTGGTGACGATGGAGGGCTGGGTGCCGAAGAAAAACACTGAGTCTTTTTTTCTTCATTCATCTTATTTTTTTTTTCGTACAGAGATCGAGAGGAAATCGAGAGGTCGTACAGATTACACACATTCCTGTGTGACTAGCGAATGAAGTAAGATGATTTCATAATTTTTTCGAGTGTATTTTGGAAAGTATCGCTAAATGTTTTTATGATTGTATTTAGCTATGAGAGATGACATGAGTTACATCAAAGTTTCACGATATGGATAGGATCAACAGCGTTGTATTATGATTTCTTTTTTACTTATACATCCGTATCAACTCCATTTCAACTGTTTCCTCTGATTTCATAATTCTATTTATCAAATATGTATTATGTTCACATATATAAGTGCTCAACATTTTGATTCCCCGAGAGCATGATTCACATTTTTGCGTGTGCAAGTAAAACATGTTCTCTCGTCTTTTTTTTGCTCTGCAACACGGATTGTATGGGAGATGAAACGAAATTAGCACACACGAAATCTATACGCATTCAATAGATTTGGTCGGAGAATACATATGGGTGAATGTAATGGCAGGTTAAATGCATTTACTTTAGAGTTTTTTTTTCGTTTTTTTTCTTCTCATCCCCGAATGGAAATCGCATACGATAATCTACATACAAAAGAGATGAACTGCATTTTCAAGGTTCAATGTTTCTTTCATTCATGCTCATTAATCGCACATCCTTCGATTCGATTTTTGTCCCCTTCTACCTAAACAAAACTCACATTTTAAATTCAATAATCCTGACTGAAAAATACGCACGACATGATGATACATATGTGAACGTATATGTATGCACGACGCACACACACACACAAAAACGAAGTGAATTACTAAATATCTTTAATATCGCATTATTATCGGAAATATAATAAAAAGTTCTATTACAGATAAGCCATCCAAGTGTATGTTTAATGTTCACACAACAAAATTGAATCAAAATCCGATATTTCGAAAGAAAAGAAGAAGCTGCAAAAAAATGAGAGGTCCCATGGTTCGCTAAAAATTTCCACTTTTCTCATGCGATGAAAATAAAATTATCGTCCCAAAAGAATTTCGGTCGTTTTTATGTGACTCACATTAAACCCAACCTTCTATTGCAATCAGGTGGTATGCTACTTGTTACAGGAATTGAATATTTTTTCAAGTGAAGCGTTTTACTTTTCAAACTTATCAAACTTCAATTTTATTTTAATCAATAATTTTATTTGTTCGTTTTCAAATTTAGTTTTTGCCATTTGAAGATCCATTCGCGACAAAATTCAATTTCACTTCAAACTATAGACGAAAACATGCAAGTACCAAATGGTTGTGCTATGCATTGCACAAATATTTATCACGCAAAATTGGTTACATTGGATTGACTGCAACTAGGTAGCCGGATTTATTTTGTAGGGATGCGCGTTCATATCAATCACATCAATTCAAACTCCCAAAATGCTAACTCTCTCTCTCTCTCTCTCTCTCTATTTCGCTCCCACCCTCTTCCTGCACACCAATAACAATTCGAGTGACGAGAATGTAATTTGACATCTTATTGTTTTGCGCTAATCCAATGGCGTGAATGTATGCAACATATAAATTGAAATTAATGATGTTTTGCCAGCGTTATACACATTGCTGGGTATATATATTTTAAAATTTAGTTAACATTTTTTAACTGGGCCAACATTTAAATGCAATTTTGCATTTCAATAACTAATCGAGTTTAGTTGTTGGCAAAAACGACAAACAAAACTAATTTGATGTATACTGTCATAATTAACCTTTCAACATTTTTGACATAACACATATGCACCTAATTTTCCGTCAATTCGCTGCGCATTTATTAGAAAGAAGTCACTGAATAAATACCATTGAAAGCAAATGATGTCAATTTAAGAGAGAAACATTTTGGGATAAACGAGATTTATTGCTGGAAACCACAAATGTTTTTTTTTTTTTCTACAAATCGATGAATATTCTCTCAATCGAATGTGGCCGTTATCAAAAAGTAATATCCATCCATGGACATCCAAAACCAAAATGTTTGCATCTCTTTTAGACTGCAATTTTCATATGTTTCACATTTCAAAGAAATGTTTACGAATGAGCAAACAAAGTAAAGTATTTAATTTGCAAAAGGTGTGTGTGAGTCTGTCTCTTGTGTTCTGGAAAACAAATACATTATTAAAAATGCATCACTTGGATGACCAAAGACATTTTTGCCCAGCACATTTATTCGAAAATCTTTGTAAATGAATGAACACACTACACATACTTTGTAGTAAATTTATGAAAACGACGACGGTGACGATGAGCGTGCGGTTTAAAAGGTTTACCCACAACACTCCCTGCATGGTTTAACAACGATGGATATCATTAAATATGAATGAATATATAGAGAAAAAGATGATAAAATAATTGCTGTTGTCGTAGAAACTTTTTTTCCGGTCACTTTGGAACTTCATTTTATCAAATGTAGTACATTCTTCGCAGAGATTTTCTACAGTTTTGCAAAATTATTCAGAAGAAGAAAAATTCAGTGGCAACATATTTCAACGTAATGGATACACTTGTACAGCAAGAAAAGAAGATTTTTTTTTTTGAAATAAAAGATAATTGAGTCTATAGAGTGTATACATACACTTCCTTTGGTGGCTCAATAAAAACTAATTACTTGCATAGCCGGCATAGTCAGTTTTTCATTTTATTACGAAATATTTTCTTGAATTTTCACTTAATTATCAATTATTATTCATTGTGTTGCAGTAAATGGACAGAGTGGAAGAGAGAGAGAGAGAGAGAGAGAGCGCGAGAATGAAAGGGAAAAGTGTAGAATGAGATCAAAATTAAGACTTTGTTGTTGTCATACAACAAGGGTGAAATTGGTGTTGTTGAATGACTATCACCTATAGATTTTAATGTTTGAATGTTGTATGCACTCGTTATGACTATCACTTATAGATAGAAGAAAATTTCTCTTGGCCACTGTTGGTAAATTGAGCAAAAAATGCAATATGTTTTTAATAGAAAATGTGAGCAAGAATGAGAGAGTTGGGCGTTTGCCGTTGTTTTTCGATTGAGAAAGTTGTTAATGAAATTATAATGTAATATTACGAACGATTCATCCGTGCATTTGAATTTCTCTCACATTGATAGAGAGCCACCATTCCTATAATGGACAAGCAAACCATAAATAAAACATGCCACAGTCACTAATAAACTGCTACGGAACGTTTGCTGCACACAAACACACTCGTTCAAACGGTCGACCGCTGAAAATTGAGGGGATGCAACCGTTTACAATATAATAAACAGCAAAACACTCACTCGTCGTCATTGTGTGGATGTAAAAGTGTGACGATTTCTTGTACCTTGTCGTCGTTCAACAGTTTATTTCTATTGTTATCATATTACCATCAGTTTTTTTTTCGGTTCACTCTCTGCTCTTTCTTGCTTTGGCTTTTTTATGTGTGTGTATGTGATTTTTCATGCGGAAGGAAATCTTTTTCGAATAAAAGCTGCATGTGCCACGCTCTTTTTTCCCACAATATAGACAACATACACACGCACCGAACAATACTCAGTCGAATTCTCAGTGCGATGATGTTGATTATTTATATGAAATTTACGCTTTTGACTTTATTAAAACGCCTTTGATACAACGCCGACAATAACAACAGCGTTCCAAATGACAACAACTAATTGGAAAACGTTTGCAAGAATGTTTTGACACGTATTGTATGAATGATTTGACGGCAAAGGGAAACGATACATAATAAATGGATATTCAATTTAATCAATATTTTGGAGATGACAACATCAGTAGATTGATATTGAAACGCGATACAAATATAACTTTTAACCACTCAATTAAATTCATCAAAACAGTGTGCACAGAGATACAAAGAACATTTTCTTCACGCCTCATTACGCGAACGACTTACTGCATTTGACAAATTTTCATTTTCTATGGATTTATAAAAGAAACCACAAAGCCAATAAACAATCGTTTTTTTTTAAACAAGTAAGCCTTTGTTTTACGTAATAAAATTCAATTTTTTTTAACACTTTTAAAATTTGTTTTTTTTTTTCGAATATTTTAATGATTGGAAACAATTTCTGTTTTTTTTTTTAATTGAAGAACTTTAGTCACGTAATTTGACTCACGTTTCTGCCGTCGGCAATGTTGAATAATATCAAAACAATTCTAATCCATATTCTAGATTATTTGAAGCATTTGCATCATTTTATTATAAAAATCGTAAATATGACATTATCCATAAAAAAAGAAGTTTATCGTATCGAGATGCCTCATCCAGATCTCGAGAATACGATATGAAGAAATCGTATTTGAGACACTTTTTGATTTGGGTACATCTGCCGAAAATGTCGGGAGATTTCTCGATTAACGAATTTAGAGCACTTTTAAAATCCAGAAAAAATGTGTAGCGGGGATGTATTGGCACGAGAAAACCGAATATGATGTTTTCCAATGCAAATAATTTTTGATACACTTTTACAACAAACATCTGAAAAATCAGAGATTCACTCAGCGCTGCTGCCATCCAGAGCATAAAAATATATCTTGCTGAGAAAAATATATGCTTCCTGAGAATGGGATATTTCGATTGTGTGAGGACAACAATTTTTCATCACAACGTGGAACCTCAAATATCTAAACTACCAAAATAGAACTCTCATACAAAATTTTCGATTGAGCCAAAAATCGAAAATGTACTCGCCTATTTTTAACTGAAATTTCTTAAAACTTGTTCAGATCATGTATTTTGGTAAGAAAACATAAGGAAAGAACCAATAATTCAAAGTACATGATAAGTCTTATCAGATAAGATTTTGATATGAATATGAATCCCATTTGTTTACCAGTTGGGTCAACTTCAGAAAAGCGAAGTAGATTGACATCTGGATCATTTTTATCACAGTGAGCCAGCATATAGAGAATCTTTTTAGCCAAAATCTCTCCACATTGCAGTAATCAACTTTTGTCCGAGTGGGATCAAAAAGTTTTTGACAAAAACCCCAAACCAAAATTAGAATAAACTTTTGGAAAATTATTTCGATTTGCTATTGAGCACATTTTTTGAGTATTGGCAGCTGAACGAACCGATCTGGATGTTGGAGTTACCATTGAAAAGAAGATCTTCGGGAAGGTCGGGAGATTGTTTAAAGCATCATGGCTGGCCAACAGCCTGCCAGTTTAACACAGATTTTTAAGTAAATTTTAGCCTATTTTTGACTGATAAGCACGGTTATTGATATCGGACATCATGGTACAGCATTCTGTAACACAATTTAACAAGGTTATTTTGGACATTATGGACAATAATATTGACGACCATGTTCAATCGAAAAGTAATCTATTTGTTCTTAAATAGTTATTTGCTAGTTTGGCAAATTTCTTTTTTAGTTTAGCGAAGTAACGTAATGCAAACCAAATTGTAAATATTTGATAAAGAGGTGAATAAAATTGTTCAAAAAATTGTGACAGAAATTCGTATGTTTTTTTCTTGTTAAATAAAACGAAAACATTATATTTTCAATTTAATGTGTGGAAATCTAATTTAATCTTAAATTAAACGATGTAATTTATGCGACAAAATGTTTTTTTTTTGTCAAACGGGGTAATGCAAATAATAACTGTAATCCAATATAATGTCATAACGGTAATTCATTGAAATAAATTTGATTAAATTTCAAATTTTATGACGTGAAAAGAGTGAGGACTTTTTGAAATGAAATATTTATCCAAATTGCATTTGTAGTGAAAGAAATAAATGAAATCATCATATCAAATGAAATATTATCATTGAGGCTGATTAAATAAAATAATTGGAATATTCATTTGCATCATTTCAATGTATTTAATTAAAAAAATTCAATGTAAAACGAAGATATAATTTTTACTGTTATATTTCGAATTATATTCGATTTGAAATAATGAATTGTACAATAGATTATGTGTGAGAAAATAAATAATCAATATGTTTTGAATAAACTTGTAAACTATTCGAATGTTAATGATATTTTCTTTTCAGATAGTCGAATTTAAATAATGAATGAGTTTTTTTTGTGATTAAGTATGCGTTAAGTACATCTAAAACTAAATTAGTTCCTATTGTAAAAACGAGTTTGAAAGAGTGAAACATTTGATTTTGATTTTTTCTCTGAATATTTTTCGAAAATCCATTGAGAAATTGATGATTTTTCATTTATCAATATAAATGTCAGTAGAATCAAAACAATAAATACGTTCATGATGCATTCGATGGTGTGATTTGTCCAAGTGTACTTAATGTGTTGAGTACAAAGACATTTTAGTTCTAGAAATCTATTTTGCCAATGTATTAGTGTGTCGGCTGTCATCTTGAAATGTTTGTACTTTGACGTGTCTCTATCGCATTTGACACAAAAGCTACACACAACTCATTTGATATACGTTTATGTGTTTGCTACAAAAGATTCGTATCTAATGAAAATTTGTGTGTGAGCCGGCCGAGAATGTATGGCGACGTGTCATTTCAATTTTAGAAAAATTAAATTGTTGAGAAAAAAACACACATAATTGCTGTGAAAAAATTGAACGAAACAAAATAAAATTAAAATTCGTTGTTTTTTATTCGACGTTCATTTTGTAAAAGAACGAACACAGCAGACTGAATTCAAGAACAACTTGTACTTCAATGAATTCAGCTTAGTAAATATACCGAGATATTTAGGAGGCATAAAAAGTGTGTGTTGTTTTATTTACTCTCTCGAATGTGCGTTGTTGATTTATCGATTTACATTTTTTTCCGTAAAAATTTCAGATATTTTGTACACGGACAATGAAGACGTCGAAAAGTATAGTAATCAATCGGAAGGCAGCCGGCTGGAGTAGCTTAATTACTTTTGCTGTGTTGATGCTAGCATGGATATCAGGTTTTGCATCACGTTTATTTGCTGTCATTCGATTCGAGAGTATTATTCATGAATTCGATCCATGGTAAGTACATTTAAATGATTGGGTTATCAGATTCATTATCATCGTCGCCATTTGTCGTCGGTGGCACGTTTTCAAATGACAAAAAAAAATCATCCAAATGAAATATGTGTTCTGTCGAATAGGTTTAACTATCGTGCAACAGCGTATATGGTTGAGCGTGGATTTTACCAATTTTTGAATTGGTTTGATGAACGAGCATGGTATCCACTTGGACGTATTGTTGGTGGCACCGTTTATCCTGGCTTGATGATTACATCTGGTGGCATTCATTGGCTGTTACATACATTGAACATTCCCGTACACATTCGTGATATTTGCGTATTTCTTGCGCCAATATTTAGGTATGATATTGTTTTCTTTTCAATAACATTGATCGCATGCGATTCGTGTTCAATAGTTTGCTACGATAAGTTACATTTGGTCACCATCATTAGCTAATTATTGTTTTTTTTTATTCTTTGTCTTTTTGTTCGGCTGATGTTCCAGTGGGTTGACTGCAATTTCAACATATTTATTGACAAAAGAACTTTGGTCACCGGGTGCTGGTCTATTTGCAGCTAGTTTTATTGCAATTGTACCTGGTTACATAAGCCGATCAGTGGCTGGTTCATATGACAATGAAGGCATTGCTATTTTTGCGCTTCAATTCACCTACTATTTGTGGGTGAAATCGGTAAAAACGGGCTCCGTATTCTGGGCAGCAATGGCTGCACTCTCCTATTTCTACATGGTTTCAGCATGGGGCGGATACGTTTTTATTATCAATTTAATTCCATTGCATGTATTTGTATTGTTGCTCATGGGACGTTATTCACCACGTTTATTCACCAGCTATACAACATTTTACATTTTGGGCTTATTATTTTCAATGCAAATTCCATTCGTTGGTTTCCAACCGATTCGAACAAGTGAACACATGGCCGCATCGGGTGTATTTGCATTGATTATGGCCGTTGCATTGTTAAAACATTTACAAACCATTCTGTCGAAGCAAGAGTTTAAAAAATTATTCATCATTGGTGCATTGGTAGCAGCCGCTCTTGTTTTTGGCGTTGTCGTTATACTGACTCTGTGTGGCGTAAGTTGACTTGAAATTGAAGAGAAAAAAAAAAACGAAACGAAACCATATTTCCATGAATTTATTAAACATTTTTCAATTTGTACGATATTTTAGGTCGTTGCTCCATGGAGCGGTAGATTCTATTCGCTTTGGGATACAGGCTATGCCAAAATCCATATTCCAATTATTGCATCGGTGTCAGAACATCAACCGACCACATGGTTTTCGTTCTTTTTCGATTTGCATATTTTGGTGTGCACATTCCCCGTTGGCATTTGGTATACCATCAAACGCATCAACGACGAACGTGTTTTTGTCATTTTGTATGCCATCAGCGCGGTCTATTTTGCCGGTGTTATGGTTCGTTTGATGCTTACACTTACACCGGTTGTTTGCATTTTGAGCGGCATCGCATTCTCTGGCCTACTCGATGTTTTCTTGCGCGAAGACAATTTACCGGAAAAATCACAAAAAGAAGATGTTGATGAACAACCAACAGAGAAAAAACAATTATACGATCGGGTAAGTTCAATGAACTTTTAAGAAATTTATAAATGACGGCTGAATAAACACTTGAAACACTTACAGGCTGGAAAATTGAAACATCGTCCAAAACACGAAACGGCACATGACTCAAATGGCGGCATTGGATCAAATTTAAAGAGTATTGTTGTTGTCGCCATTTTAATGCTCTTGATGATGTTCGCTGTACATTGTACATGGGTTACAAGCAACGCATACTCTAGTCCATCGATTGTGCTGGCATTCTACAATGGCAATGATGGGTAAGCATTTTTTCCACTTCATCCAGTGATTTTTGAGCGGCAAGTGCAAGAGTCATAAGATTTGACAGTTGATCATATTTTCTTATTATTGTATTGCATATGCCGCATAAAAATGATATTCCAAAAACTTGTTGGCAAAAAGTAAATATATATTTAATTTCGCAATTAATAATTTACAGAACACGTAACATTTTGGACGATTTCCGTGAGGCATATTATTGGTTATCACAAAATACGGCCGATGATGCACGTGTAATGTCATGGTGGGATTATGGTTACCAGATAGCGGGAATGGCGAATCGAACGACGCTGGTCGATAATAATACGTGGAATAATAGTCACATTGCATTGGTGGGCAAGGCGATGTCATCACCCGAAGATAAGGCCTATGAAATAATGACGTCACTCGATGTTGACTATGTGCTTGTGATTTTTGGTGGTGTTATCGGTTACTCTGGTGATGATATAAATAAATTCTTGTGGATGGTTCGTATTGCTGAAGGTGAACATCCAAAAGATATTCGAGAAAGTGATTTCTTCACCGAACGCGGTGAATTCCGTATCGATTCCGAAGGTGCACCAGCATTATTAAACTGTTTAATGTACAAATTGAGCTACTATCAATTCGGTGATTTAAAATTGGATTATCGTGGCCCATCCGGATATGATCGTACCCGTAACGCAGTCATTGGCAATAAAAACTTTGATCTTACTTATTTGGAAGAGGCATACACCTCAGAGCATTGGCTAGTCCGAATTTATCGAGTTAAAAAACCACATGAATTTAATCGACCAAATATCAAACCAAACGACCGCGTTGTACCATCTGGTGACTACGTATCGAAAAAGGTAAAGACAACGTCCTATTCACACCTGAAACGCAATTCATTTCGAAAACATTTTTTGATCTAACGTTTTATTAACCGATTGAATTATTTTCTTGACTATCTATTGCAGACTGTTAAACGACGAAAGGGTATCATTGATCGACCAACTGTCGTCAAAGGGAAGCGACCTGTGAAATAAACACTTACCATCCCGAGAAAAATAAGATCAACATATTAAACACAATTTTTTATTTAGAATTTTTCAATAATTTATGATTGCATAAATGTTTAACGATAGATGGTTTGATGAGATTGACAAATAGTTAAAAAAAAAACAATCAGAGAGTGATCACATTTTCTTTTCGACTAGCAGAAAGATGAATCATAAATTTTTACAATTTATTCATTTGTAATTTCGAGTTCAAAGCATTTTCTTTTTTCAAGATAGCTTCATTTTTGGCATATGTGTTTAAGATTGTTTAACAAATTTCAAAATAAAACACATTCATTCACATAATAGCTTGTTTTAGACATTGATTTTCCAATTTATATCGAAAACAGAATATTAGTTTCTATTCTTAGAAGGCCTCTAACCAACTCTTGTAGATATCACGTTAGAAAAGCTTGAAATAAAATAGCTCTTCGATTTTTTACGTCATGCCAATTAATTCGATTGTACCAATTCGGCAAAGGAGTTATATGGATTGAATCAAATCTATAAATAGGACCCAACTACAAAAGAACGCCAGAAAAGTCTTTGAATCTTTCCAGTGATGGTTTTTTCCTTTCTGAATAGCGCTAGCTATTCGCAGCTTCTGTACAGCATTGCTGCCCAGATGCTGAATCGAAGCGGTTGCCGCACGCGTTTTGTACCACACAACATATTGTCATATAGTCTAAGTAACCAGTGAGCTCACAGAGTATGATACACTAATACCATAGTCAGTATACAAACGCATGTCGAACAGAGAACGAACGCGAACGTATATGCTCTGTGTGGTACAAACGAAGTGTGTTGCGCGTGCGGCAACCGCTACGATTCAGCATCTGGGCAGCAATGCTGTACAGGCGCTGCGAATAGCTAGTGCTATTCAGATAGAAAAAAACCATCACTGAATCTTTCCTTCATTTCAAAGAGCATTTACGAATATTTTATCAATACGAAAAGAAGTACCTGTTAAATTTAAAATGCACAATTTTTTTTTATCAAAGCGCCAACGGGGGTTGCTTAAAACCAGAATTTTAATTAAAAATAACGTAAGTGTTGAAATTTGAACCACGTTACCCTGCGCAGGGCCTGCAGCATATCGCTGATATCGAAGTCTTTGCAACTCTGCAGTGTGTCGCAGAATTTATACGCATAGTCTAAATTCCTATTACAATTTCATCAACTTAAGAGAAATCAAAAAGAAAGGAGAATTATTTCGACATATTGTCCCGATCAGTTGTTACAAATTGAAAGAAGCTGGTTTGTACATTTTCCGAATCCATTAATTCTAAAAGTTGATCAAAATTATAAGAAGTCCGAAGTGATGTGGTTCAACTGACAATAACGGTTCCCACGGTAAATGTCATATAAAATGTAAACAACCAAAAAAGACCAACGCCATACATGCAACACAAAATTGGCGCACATTTTAAACATTGATAACCAGAGGTGTATACAATATTTGTGTGGAATTTTCTTGATTGTCTCAACATTTTTTTGTGATAAACCGAGCTCTCCTAAGCATAGTCATGTCTCCGGCCAACACGGAAAGTTAAGTTTTACTATAGTAGCCATAGCTTTTATTTAAATGATTTGATGCGAAAAAATGTAGCAAGAAAAAAAAAGTAGTACTAGATTTATGAGAGTAGATTCAAGTGATAAATTTGTTTTAAAAAAACTTCTATGTGAGAAATGTCTGTTAACAATTGAATTGTGCGCGATGACATTCAATCGAAGGTGGCCACTTTTTAAAATGTCAAAATACGAGCGATTACGAATATAATGGCGACAGCCGATTGGATAGAAAGAGAAGCGCGCTTTTTTTTATGCTGGCAACACTGAGTAATTTTATTGTGATTGAATGTCATATAGAGTGAACACATTGTGCGAACTGTATTCCACATCGTGAAGTTACATCGATTCAATCGTGTGGTGTGCTTTATTTTTGGACGGTTTTTTGCGTTTAGTTTTTCTGTAAATACATTTTCATTTCTCTTTTCACCGATACAATTTGTTCTTTCGATTTCCCTCCCGAACATTTTCAATTTCCCACTTTCATGGTCAATTGCATTCGAGTGTAAATTTTGAACGGAAGAGTTTTCGCGACCGAAAAAAATATATATTCGTTTCGATACAAAGTGAAAGAAGAAAATAACAACACACATAAAATCAACTGATGGGAATCATCATGTCATCAAAGAACGCTCAAGAGAATGGAAATGGTATTAACGCCAAACGAAGCAAACTCTACAATTCCAAAGTGACCGTTGTCCTAGGTGAGTTAACAAAATTAACCCAAAAATTATACCGGCCGATTGAAATTGGGCCAGTTGTGTCAACCAAACTTTTCCACGATTTTCGAGTTTATTTTGAATAAATAAATAAAGTGTCTATTGTTATAGTCGTTGTCGCCCAGTCGACTCTTATCTGATCTAAATGTTCAATGAGATGGCCTCTGTTATCAGTTCATCAAAATGCCAAATATATATTATGATGGTATATAAAAGGGTTTATAATGTTTGTTTCGTTTCAGGCGCACAGTGGGGTGATGAAGGAAAGGGAAAGGTTGTCGATATGTTGGCAACCGAGTCGGACGTCGTCTGTCGGTGTCAAGTGGGTTTTCTTTTCATTTTTTTTTAATTATTTTAGACATCTGGATGTTTTGTACAATTTTTTATTCAACTCAATCACGACCAATTATTCTTTTTCTTTACCTTCAAATCTATTGAAACCCCCACCGTCGAAAATTTCCATTTAAAATTAAAAAAGAAAAAGTAAAATGCAAAACAATAAAAAAACACACACATTTTACGAGTGTTTTGAAAAGAATTCAACCTATCAGTGTTCGCGCGGTTACGAAGTCACAACAAAAACATCGGTCACATGTTTCACATTCGTCGTATTTCAATTGTTTTTTTTTCTGCGTCTCAATAAGAAATATTGATATCACGAATGCGCTCGCTTGTAATAAAAGCCTCTCTCATTAGTCATTTGTGAATGACGACAAAAAAATGATACGAGATATTGTTATAAATTTGATATTTAATACGGTCACACGTATTTGTTTATTTAGTACTTTGAACGCTGAGCTAAGTTACAAAGTTGGCTCTGTACGTCTCAGATCCTCTCTCTCTCCTTGCCTCTTTCGGCTGAAAATTACGTCATATCTGTATGTATTCGTGCATAACATCGATAATTAGATATTTTTATTTACTTTTTTTTTAAATTGAACTCGCGATAAACAATTTCAAGTTTGAATGATTGCACCGTTCCAAATTTACTTTGCAATTCTTAAAATATGCTTGAATCCTTTTTGCATATGTTTGTCATTGAACGACTTTTCTTTTATTTGTGACTTTCAAAATCATGCACAATATAAAAAGTCACAAAAAAAAAAACTTTTTATTCATCTAACTTTTCTTGTTGTTTTGTCTTTCGTTCTGCTTTATTGATGACAAAAAAGTGAATTTGTTTACACTTGTTCGTACGTTCGCATCGGTAAATCAGTGGAAATAAATAACAACTTAGCATTGAAAGTTTTGTTGTTGTTGTTTATTGTCGTTGTTGGACGAAAGAATTTTATCTTTATATTTGAACGTGAGCAAGAATTTTTTTCTTTTGCTTCTCTCTATTGAGTTTCTTTTTTTGATATTTTTTCAAGAGCACACTCCGTAAGTCACATGAAATAAAATGAAAATTATTTTGAGTGGTTTTGTATACATTGTATATGTTTATTTTTTAACTTAGAGTTGCGACCGTGCATTTTACGAAAATTATATAAGAATTTCTGTCTGTTGTGACGATTGTGACGTTAAATGTGACTTTTAAGTTTTATTGATTCATTAGGCGCGCACAACAAAATGAGATGATCCAAGTAAATTGGCAAAATTCCAAAAAAAGAACGAAAAGCGGCAAACTTTGGCGATCATTTTTTCTCTCTCTCTCTCTCCGCTCTATCTATCTCTCTCTTGCTCCCTCTCGTTCGTGTCATGAGCTTATCAAAATTAAAATTTGCAATAGTTCTGCTTGGATTAGCCGATGAAAAAAAAAGTTAATTGGCATTTTCATTTCACATTGAAACGAACTCAAGTGTTTCGTACGTAAATGTCTAGATTTGTTCTACACAAGCTGCGTCATGGTAAACACCACAAGGTATTTATATATACTTTCATAACCACGTGAGTGACATCTAATCAGAGCTTTTTGATTATCACTTTTGCTGTAGTTGTGTTTCTCTCCCATTCGCGCTCTCGTTCTTTTTTTGGCTTACACACACTCACTCCCTTTTCTTCTTTTCGCTTCGCCTCTTTTATGATATTTCTTCCTTTTTTCGCTATGAGAACCATTTGATTTGTGTTTTTTCCACAAGCAAGGAATGCGCAATTTAAACTCGGCTGCACAAAAAAAAGAAGAAAAAAAACAGAACCTAAGAAAACTCGTCGTTCAAGTTTATTAGGTCTCGGATTCGCCTTGTTGTGTATAAGGCAAAGTCAATGCGGCATCTTGAGTTAATGAAACGTTGTTGGATAACGGCCAATCGTATTATTATTATTTTTTTCCTCATTCATTTACGTAATGAACGCCTTCAAGTAAAATGAATCGCAAGGTGTTTAAGACAACAAAACATATTCAAAGAACAATGCAAAAATACATAAAGAAAAAAGAATGACTTTTAAAATAGAAGACGAGTGTGATTATCAATAAGATTGTGTCGTAATCGAGTCCAAAACGAACCGAATATTCGAATTCATCATTTTTATCTATAGAGTATAGACTAATATTTAGAATATGATGTAAACATGATTAAGATTATATTTTATTAGATGTATATCTTTTAATAGGGTGGCAACAATGCTGGGCATACAGTCGTTGTTGATGGCACTGAATTCGATTTTCATTTGCTTCCAAGTGGCATCATCAATGAGAAATGCGTTTCAGTAATTGGTAAGATAATGAATGGATAACATTTTGTTTTCAAATCCTAAAAATCGAACAATTCAAAGCAATAACATAATTTCGTCATTCGATATAAAATAGGAAACGGTGTTGTCATACATTTGCCGGGATTGTTTGAAGAATTGGCCAAAAATGAGAGCAAAGGTTTGCACAACTGGGAAAAGCGATTGATTGTTTCAGATCGTGCACATTTGGTGTTCGATTTTCATCAACAAGTCGACGGTTTTCAAGAAGCCGAAAAAGCAAACACCGGCAAATCGTTGGGAACCACAAAGAAAGGTATTGGCCCAACATATGCCAGTAAAGCCAATCGTACTGGTATTCGAGTCGGCGATTTGCTCGGTGACTTCAATGTATTTGCTGAAAAGTGAGTTGCATTTTTTTATATGTGTTCCATTTATCCATTTTTCACAAATCTATGTTACCTTTTAAAATATCTTACCTAGACTCCGATCCATAGTATTATCGTATCAGCGTATCTATCCAGATTTCAATGTTGATGTCGAAGCTGAACTCGAGAAGTACAAAGTATATGCCGAAAAATTGCGACCGTTGGTTGATGACACAATTTCATATTTACACAATGCATTGAAAGAAGGTCGTTCAATACTTGTTGAAGGTGCAAATGCAGCTATGTTGGACATTGATTTTGGTAAGATATTCATTATCAACACTAATTCCATGTTCCATTTTAAATCCAATCAACTTATCTTGTGATTATTTTTTACATTCGTTTTCTTTTCGCTTCATTTGAAACAAACAAACAAAAAAACATGGAAAAATTACAGGAACTTATCCATATGTGACAAGTAGTAATTGCAGTATTGGTGGTGTCCTAACTGGTTTAGGTTTACCACCACAAACAATTGGCGATGTGATTGGTGTTGTAAAGGCCTATACAACTCGTGTCGGTGATGGTCCATTTCCCACAGAACAATTAAACGAAATTGGTGACCTATTGCAAACGCGTGGCGGTGAAATCGGTGTAACAACAAAACGAAAACGACGATGTGGATGGTTAGATTTGGTGTTATTGAAATATACCTCAATTATAAATGGATACACAGCAATTTGCTTAACAAAATTAGATATACTGGATACGTTTAAAGAAGTTAAAATTGGTGTTGCCTATAAACAAAATGGCAAATCATTGGATCATTTTCCCGGTTCGATCAGTGATTTGGGCCAAGTTGAAGTGGACTTTATAACATTGCCCGGTTGGGAACAATCAACAGAAGGTGTTCGTGATTTTAATGAGCTGCCGAAAAATGCCCAAGACTATGTACGATACATTGAAAACTATTTGGATGTTCCAGTGAAATGGGTTGGCGTTGGCAAGGGCCGTGAATCAATTATCAATGTCACATAAATCAATCACCACTGCCACCGCCTATTGTCAAAAACAATGCGCGCGTGTCCTCTCCTAATAATGTCATGTACAAAACAAAAAAAAAAAAAAAACAAATTAACAACTATTGCTATCCTTTTCTTTTTTTTCTTTCATCCTTTTGTTTTGCAAATAAAATGCAAAAAAAACAACACCTCTTCAATTCCTGCGGCATTCACGATCATCACAACTTTTTTTTAGAATACTCACTATTTCGGAGACTATATGATAATACCAGAAATAAATATTCAATATTTTCAAGAATAAAAAAATTGTACCTGAGACGGAAAAGAGAATCATCTCTGTGCAAAACGATTTTCCTTTTTCATCTCAAAGCTTTGTGAGCATTTTTTTAATCACCCATCTATTTTTCTGTTTCCTTTTGAGATACACACAGTTTCAATTGTTTATTAGATTCTTTTTTGTACACAGATTTTGCATCGATTGTGATTTTCGCATGATTTCGTCTTGGTGCTATATTATATAACTATTACTATAAATCGAAAACTAATTCGATTTTTTTAAATTACAAAACAAATTTGTTATAACCACTTAAGCGAACACATTCAACTAAAAAAAATAATTATTATTATAATAAAAAAAAAAACAATTTGGTTTTTGTTCATTTTACAGAGACCATTTGGAATTGAAAATATGCAAATTCTTTTCATTTTTGCTTGTCATTTCTCTTTCAGTGGATTTTATTCACACCCGACATTGTAGAACTTTTTTTGCGGCTTTCAGTTTGGCTATTATATTAATTATATACGGAAATTATCGGTTTTTTTTATATATTTTTTTAATTTCGATGCATTTTGTTTCTCAGCAACAAGGTAAATTTGATTCATTGAATAGTATTTTCTACTATTTTATTTCATTATTTACAGAGTGTGTAATAGGTGTCTATATTTTACGTCGGTTTCATTCTATCAACATTTTATCTAAAATTCGACATTTTCGGCACCTGAATCGGTTGCATCACATTCAACATAGTTATTTCCCAGTAATGTTGTCGCATCTTCATCCATCAATTGAATGGGGTAGCTAATTCCATCGCCCAAGCTAATATATGATAAATCACACAGATCGCCGAAAAAGAAAAAAAGAAAAGAGAATTCAATGGCATCAATAAACGCTGTGTCAAATTCAAAAGCGAAATGAAATAAAATGATGTTTTTGTAATACAAAAAAAAAAACTTGATTTATTCGCATTTTTGTTTGTGTGTGCATTTGTCTGAATCTATTACACGTTTTATAAGAATAATAAGCAATTTGTTTAATTTCGCTCCTTTATAAATGTGGTGAATCTCTACGAATAAATTAAAATAATAATAATAATAATAAAAAAAACAGAATTTTTCGCATTTTTGCGAAACTATAAAAAAAATAAAATAAAAAGAAAGTACGTTTCTAGCATGTGTATGTAGGTGGACATGTAAAAACGTAACATCTATCATATCATATGTGCAATGACAAATTGCGTGATGTGAACAGTTTATTTTTCTATTTCTTTATGGCTTAGCTACCATCAACTAATCATAGCATTTGCATTTTTTTATATTCTCTTTCAATTTCGATGTCTAATTCTAGCTTTATTTATATGATAATAAAAAGAAGAATTTAAAAATAATGAGAAAAAATATCTCTGCTTTGTTCCATGGCAAAAGTCAATCACGTGAGCCGTGAATGTGTGTATGTGTGATATTGAAAATGTTCGATTATAAATATGGAGGAAATCATCTGAATTGTGTGGATAATGTGCAAACTATTGTATAAAATTCGACTATTTGACTACTAACTATTTTTTTTCTAAATGAAAATTCACTTGCACGTCATATGCGACACTTTTAAGTTATCATGCATTATCTATTTTGATCAAAAATGAAAATTAAAAACAAAAATTCGCTTCATTGTAATGAAATAGGAAAAAATTGTTCCATATTGCATTAGCTGGACACTTAGTCTTATCATCAAAATGGATTCTGGTTTACGTTTTTGTTTTTTCAACTCAACTAGAGTCGCTCTAGTTTGTACAAAAAAAGCTATATTTATAATGGATCGGATTTGCATCCCATTTACTCTTTAAGTCAATGCCGTTACAAAAAAAACTGATTGTAATTGTATACGAGACAAAAAAATATTTTGGATTTAGTCTTTTTTCCGGACTGATGAAACCTGATTTTGAATAATTCGACTAAAATATATCGGTATAAAATCTATTCATTTACAATATTAAAAAAGACACACACACACAATGATGGTGTGAAAAGTGTGCATTCGATGAGAATGAGGAAAAGCGGGTGCTGATTGATTTGCGATTTAATTTGGAAGAGATAGAGAGAAAGAGAGAGAGACAGAATGTCCGCAGAATGTGTGTATGTAAAGAGGCCAACATATTCTGTTTGTTCTTTGCATGATTGATAGTCGCGCGGCATAGAATTCTAAAATTTATGTTTACATGGTGGTGTTTGGTTTTGTTCTAAAATCGATTCTTTTCGAATGTTAACCGTCATTGTTTGCTCGCCTCATTCACAATTGTAAGTTCATCATTAGCTGCATTGACGACGGCAATGGTGGCGGTGGCCGGCAATTGACCATCAATATAATTATTGTTGACACCACAATCGTTTTTGGCAGTTGTTGTTGATAGTGTTGACATTGGTGTCATCGTCGTCGTCGTCGTCGTCGTCATTGTTGCTACTGTTGATTCTATGTTCGCATCAGCATGAGCGGCATTTTGATTTGGTAGTAAATTTTTTCTTAAGTCATTCGTATCATGCGTTCGATTCTCTTCGAATTTATTTAATGAATATGAATTTCCCATTGACTCATAATTCGATGTGTGGCCAATATTTCCAGGGAAATGCTTTATTTGCACTGGATACTGTACTCCATCGCCAAAACTATAATATCACACAGTATTTCATCAGTTCAGTTCATTAAAATTAATTTTGTGTTGTTTTTGTTTTTGTTTATTGTTGGTTGAGGGGTTGAAAATCAAATGTTTTTTTTTAGTTATTATCTATGGTACAACGTCATTCATTTTATAATTATTTTTTTAATGACTCATATAGATTGAAGACGGTTAATATGTTTATTGCTTCTTTGTAATTTTTCATTCAGCGACACACATTTAAAATTTAAAAAAAGCTTCTCTTATCAGATTATATTTACCAAGATACGGTTCAAACACGTATTTACTCTGGGAAAATAAACACAAAAAGGCAAACAATTGAAACGAATATGTGTGAATCATCGAAATTGAATGAGGGCATTTCAGTCACGCGTGTCGTCCATCGTTTTTATAATGTATTGATGCTTCTTTTTTTTAATAATTTGAATGACATGATGGCGCGCACGCTATATTTTCAGGGTAATATGATTGCATAACCATTTTTTTATCTTGTATGATTTCAAGCCGTTTTAGTGTTTTAATAAAATGGCATGCTTCACAAATCTTCTTCATGCATTTCGTTAGATACTACAAACTATTATAACACATACTCATCAAGCACAATGTTTTATTACATTTTTTTTTAATCTACAGAACTTTATTTCAATGTTCAATTATGCCATTTTATATAATTATACACAATGAACCGAGCCAACCCAAAGTTCTACAGATCAATGTATTTAGTAAATCTTTTTTTTATTCAAAGATTTGGAACATCAAAATGGGTTTAACTTACCTCGTAAACATTGGTAACAACCATAATCGCCTGTCATCACCAAACACTTCTTGTATGTTATTGTATCGTCCCAAGTTGAAACCGTTTTTATCTGCACCTCCGATTCGGAATATTGGCGTTCGAAATGCCTCTATTTGAATATTGTGTTGCAGTTTTCAATTTAAATGATTCGTTTTAAAGGTTAACAAAGAATAAAAAGAAGAAGATAGAGAAAATTTCACATTTGCAATAGAAAAAAATAAATAAAATCAATGAATGCTATGAGACCATGCAGAATTCGTGAATAATTGAATATGTTGCAGTTGGTTTCTTTTTTTCGCTTCGGTTAACCATACCTAATGTTGTTCTATTCAGTGCAACTAAATAAATGTGATATCCAAATAGGCTAACTAAACTGATGGCGAACATAGCGGCCACAAAAAACAAAAATAGAATATGAAAACGTCCAGCTCCAATCTCCAATTGACCCTGCAAGAAATGGTGCAGAAAGCGAAACAAACATTCGAAGTTTGAATTGAAATCATTTAATTTAATTTTTTTTTGAAAATGTGACAGCAGAGAAGAGGGAAAATAAACCAGACACTCACCTCCCAAAATGCGATGAAATATCTGAGTACAGTTAGGGCAATATATATGCAGTACAACAGACCATATCCAAGAAACAAAACAAAGTATTTGTAATTCGTGAAATTGACACAATTGTTAACCTGTTTGATAATTGAAGCAGATTTTATTAAATTTTTCTATAGTTATACAACTATATAGACATACCCACGGACAGTGATGATCCATTTTGAGTACACATGTTCCGCATACACTGCAGTGATGTGCTCTATCCGGTTTCACCACTTGACATTTGTCACAGTATCTCAACGATCCATTTATTGTACTTTAATGAAGAAAAAAAATTGGAAATGCGTCAAAACAATCGATGATTATTGCACTAAACTGAAATATTGTCTTCAGAGCATGAAATTGTCGCCAGATCTGTTGTTGGCACCGGGGTACGACCCGCACTTATTCCTTATCAGTTTTTAAGTACTGAACCTGAATATAAGAAGGAGCAGCACACACGATTGAAATACCCGCACCTCCGAGGTGTTGGTTTAATTATCACCCACGAAAAGCGCGCTTACTGGAAGCCGCTCCCATACATGAATGTGTTAGTGCGCTGTATAACAATGCGAACTCAGGAGCGGCTCCTGACAAAATACTCTACGCTCTTCTAAGGCGCTTGATAAGCAGACGCGATACTTCACACAAGTGCAATTTCATGCTCTGACTGTCTTTGTATCCGAAGCATACCGATTACTGATGGGTAAATCCTTGGCAAAAATCTCTAAAATTCGTTTTGGTTCAGTGGGGTTATCAGGATGCATTATGCGTTCCATTTCGGCAGCAGGTATACGGAACTAAACAAAGATTTTTCGATATTTTATGTATTTTTGGCGATCAAACGAAATTCGTTCAACATACCTTTGCCGGCACACGGCCAATTGTTGTAAACACTGTTTGCCAATATGACCATACAAACATTATAAAAACTACATGATAAAATAGTAAAAAAAGTACACGCTCTGTCATCGACTGCACCGAAACTGAAAACAAAAAGTATGCATATATGACATCATTTGTGTTTTAAAGTTGAAACAAATTTGAATTGAAGTTTGCAAACTTACTAAAACACAATTGTATAACATAAGCATAGTATGACCATGCAATAACGGCTACAATAAATAACACTGGAATCCATTTAACGGCGCGAAAAAACCAAAAACATGGTCCACGTCTTGGAAGTTCGGCCGATGTGCGAAAGACATCATGATGCGATGACGCACTGCGCTTATTCATATAGTTATCTGCCATTTGAGTTGGGCGGGGAACTGTGAACCAAAATTTCTCTTTATATTTTAAATAAAAAAAAAAATATATGTTTTCTCTGTTTTGCTTGAAAATGGATCTTTGACTGGATCGTTGTGTTCGATGTAAGTTATTTTTTCTTTAAAATTATCAGTGAAATGTGAGGGGGGTTTGTTTTGTTGCTGCCGCCACTGTCACAGTAATTTGTTATTTTAATCAACTAAAACACTTTCAATTTAAATAACTCGTTTATTTGTTGTACGACATTTGGAATTGTTTTTTTTTTGTTTTATTTAATATTGTTTGTTGTTTTGTATCTATTTGGATCGTTTATTTTGAAGGGAATCCACCGATTCATTTGCTATTGAATGCGGCATGATTCCTTTATCTCTCAGTCTCAAACAGTTAAATGGTTTCCGAATTGTTCTATTCCCTTTTCTTTTCTTTTTTCGTTTTGTTTCTTTCCCACTCGTTATTCTTCTTCTTCTTCTTCGTCTTTGTATTATTATTTTTATAATAAAAATACAATATAACTTGTTTTGAAGCAAATATGAAAAATACAAATAAAAAAAGAAAAGGAAAAATAGATTAAAACTATTTTAGATGTATATACATATTGTGTTTGACATTCAGAAACGTCATCGAATACCATCATATCCATATCTATCTAAATTCAAATCAGATTTCGACAAATATAACACGAAGTTGGCCACAAAATATCATTTTAAAATGCATTCATCGATGCACGATATTCGAATGTTTAAATCGAAATTCGATAAACGAAAATAGCATTCAATTGCATCTAAATTTAGAAAAAAGTTCCGTGATCAATTCAAACCGTGATTTATTGATCGATTAGTCGTGGATTTATTCGGTTTCTGTAATTTGTTGCTGTTGTTGTTGTTGTTTTTTGCTTGAAATCAAATGTACGTACTAGATTTTCGATGCGAAAAAATTCTAATACCGAATATACTTAAGCAAACAACTGACAGCCTTACGCTCTTTGGTTGCATTCAAATGTATGCGTATATATGTGCGCGTTTCTCTATGTGTATATGTATGCGCCCGTCGTCGATTTTTACCTATAAGTCACACAATCTCGCACTTGCACGACATTTCCCACTGCCAATATATTAAATGGCAAGAAGTTGAAAAAAAACTTTTGAGGCTACACTGTCTGTGATAGTAGCCATTTTCGATTTTTTTTCCTCGCGCTCTCTCTCTTCATGTCAAATCCAAAGAAGAAAAAATAATTTTGATTGCGGTCGTATAGGCGGGTATATTGTGATGTTCGCGCTCTCATAAATGAACGACGAATTGAAAATTAAGAATTAAAAAAAAACGTGAAGAAAAGAGAACCACAAGAGAAAAAAAAAACAGAACGCAGAAGAAAAATCGCGGTGTGCTAAAGGTGAAATAAGAAAACGAAGAAAATTCTTTTCGAAATTTAATTCCAATTCGAATTGAAAATTCCTGTGCAAAGCCGAATTGCTCTCTCTATATATACATACGTACTACATAATATTTCTTGAACAATTTTTTTTTTCTTGTGTTGGGTGCTGAATTGAATGTGTGTGGAGAGGAAAGAATAAGCCTAATCAAGAGGCCTGGATATTGATTTTTTGTTCTATAAATTCAAATAAGATAAAAACAAAACGAAAGAAAAAAAAAGTGAATTAATTTTATTTGAAAATTATTAAAAAACGCAGTTTTTCATTTGAAAGAACTTCAATCAGAGCGAAAAACGAAGGACCAATACAAAAATCCACGAAAAATCAATCGTTGGACAAATAATTTTCACGAATTTTTTTTTATTTATTGTATACACAAATTGACGGCAAAATCATAAAAAAAAACTAATCATCAAATATCACGTATTACAGTGTGGACAGTAAAATTCATTCATTTTCTTGTGTCTAAATGAACGTTTCGGATATTTACAGAATCAATTTCAACACGTTTTAGAGAAAGAGAAGATTAAGAGTGTGAAATAGAGAGAGAAGAGAGAGTGTGGCGGCTGGTGGCTTTAACGGCAACAGTAGTTTAATTGCAAGCAAAACTAGTAAGTGGCTATTTAAAATTAAAAAAAAAAAAAACAAACACCAAAAAATATTATACTATTTAATTTTTTTCTGGAAAATTATGCATGTGTATGTATGTGTGTGTGTGCGTTTTCGGGTATTATTATATTATGTGATGTTGGTGCGTTTGTGAGTAGAGAGAAAAAGCGAATTTAAAATGGAGAATAGAAAAATGTAAAAATAATTTCCCGAATGATGAAAAAAGAAATCACTCGGGATATCATGTTTGTCAAATACGAATTATAAATATGTGTGTATGATTAGGAGGAGGGTGACTCACAAGCATTGACCTTAACAACCTGTGTGTGTGTGTGTATGCAAGACAAAAAAAGCGTAAAAAGAAAAGCAAATTTTCATTCTTTCAAACAAGATGTCTGATAAGCAGCAACAGTAGCAGCACCATAAAATGATAAGAGAGTGCTGCTGCCGCCGCTGTTGCTGCATTCGTCCAGTACTTTTCAATGTACGATGATGAGTTTTCCTGAACGGACACACACACACACACACTCTTCATGACGTAATAATATTCAATTGGTTGTTTTTCCATCTATCTCTTCTTTTTCATTTTCGAATCAGTTTTTTTTTCTGTTCGTACCCACGAGCAATGGAAAAGCTCACATACAGAAACGTTTTAAATGGAATTGATAGTTGATTGACTGATTTCGAAATCAAACAAATGATTTCTAAATAGAAACACATTTATGAGATAGAAATGCGAGAGAAAGAGCGATCATAAGAGGCAAAGTGAAAGAGATGTGCTCATATGTGTGTAGAGAAATATTGCGAAAGCTCATCGGTTTTCACCTCATGGTTCTCCGTTCTCATTACACCGTTGACATAATTCTTGAAATGTGCGCTGTACGCGCACAATTATTGAACATTGAATATTCAATAGAGACTACATTGACGACATACATACAATTTATGGTGTACGAAAACGATGAATAAGAAGTTGTTGAAATATGTGCATATCAGTATTGTCATAAATATGGAAAATATTGTTTGCTAAAGTTTTCGACACGCTGCAAAAAACTTAGACTCAATCACATGTGAAAATATATTGCATTCTAACCAAGATAATCAATATTACCGAAGTGCGACACACAAAAAAATAAGACTATGAACGAAACGAAAGAACAAAAAAAAAACGATTCCAATGTGCATGGATATTTAAATCATAGCGAGTCGAAATGAATTGTTTAGAGATGGCTTAAAACAAATGAAACAAAAAGAAAACTAATGTCAAGCTTAAACAAAACATGCCGCAATTAGCACGTCCATTTATATTGCGGCCGTTCGAATTCGATAGTTGTATCACCTTCGGGTATATCAGCTCTATCACATGGCATAATTCATTATATGTTTGTGAAGTAAAAGTCTAACAGCATGTACAATATTCGGCTGTAAACCAGCCACCCATTTGCTGTGCACTTGTTGTTGTTTTGTTGATTTTTTTTTTTTTCATCTATTTTCTATTATCTTTTGCTTCTTATTTACACCTTTTTATCTGTACGTGAATAATATTCCATTTAAATGGGTTGTTTATGTTGCTACTGTTGCCACTGATACAGTGCTACTCCTTTTATTCATCCGCTGTTACCGATTTAATGAATATGAGCGAAACAAAAACGTTGCGGCATTATTGCTTCAACGAGATGAATTGTTTTGTTTAGTTAGTTTGCCAAGTAATAAATCCCTCATACATATATACATATACATATGATAAAAATGACATATGTCAATCAATTTTCAGTTTTGTGAGAGCAACATAAAATTGAAAATACTCATTAGAAAACAGATACAACCATTGCCATCGAATGGCCCGAATGATGCCTACTCTGATCGCACAGATTCAAGAGAGAAACTCTCTCGGTCTCAACTCAAAATCAAAAGAAGAAGTAGAAAAAAAACATCATCATCATCATCATCGTCGACGACGTCGTACTTAAAGTAATGTTAAAAAAAAAAAACAAATACAAAAGTAGAAGTGGACCGGGGTCGAATCAACATTACGCACTTTTCCCATAGTAGAGCACATAAGAGCGCTCTCACAATTGTGTATTTATATGGTATTAGCACTACTCTCGTCGATTGTATGTACTTATTAGTTACAGAAAAAAACAACACACAACAATGTCTTTCTATATACAAATAAAATTTGATTCATACCACAACACATTATAAATGCTTTTACCTGTACGAGCTTATTTATGCCATCACTCTCGCTCTCTCCTTCTTTGTGCGTCTCACTCTTTCGTACGCTTTGTCTCTTTTTCAACTCTTTGTCTCTGTCACTCTAGTTCTTTTTCTTATGGAAAATCCAATAAAATTGGATGTCAAACCATTCACAAGATGATAAACTAACATGAAATTCATCTCTGTTGAACATACATATACAGAGTCCACTAACGACCGAAAACCATGGAGATATGGCAAATGCGATATAACAACAAGAGACAAAGCGGTAAAGGTAGAGAAAATTTCCAATAGGATTACATTTTTTTTTCGAAACTAAATGACAGGATATGTTTCTAATAGGTTTTTTTTTTAATTTAAATTTTTGCAATTTTCATAGAACATAATATTCCATGTAATTTTTAAAGTACCAAAAAAGTATGCCCTGCTGAGCGTTCAGTGATTTTATGCATTTAGCAATGAACCCACACACACATATATTTACCCACATGTGGGGTGAGTGCACATACCAAATGATCTTGCTGTTAACTTGACGCACTCGGAACGGCTCTTTTTTTAACAACTGGATTTATACTAATAATGACATAGTGCGCCAATGTGCGCCAATGTTATGTGTGGAGTCGTTTGTTGCTGCGTTTGTTTTTTTTTGCACGAAATATTGTGTAATATTTCATTGGGTGACTGAGAAAAAAAACAAATCGCACCATATTGAAAAAGAACATACACGTAATTGCCGCAATGTAATGCATTCTCAATTAGGCAGTGATTTTTTCTTGTTTGAGTTCGGTAAGTTCGCAAAAAAAAAAACTTATTTCTATCCAGTTGTTAAAAATCCAGTCACACATAACTTGCGAACAAACAATTTTGGATTCAAATATCCATGTCCGTGCTTTGAGTGTTTGTGTGGAAGAGAGAGCGTGTGTGTGTGCTTGTTATTTGATTTTTCTCGCTCTCTAACTATCAAGTATACACAGTACATGTTCAGGCATTCAAAAAGGTCAGACCGTTCGTTGTTCGAATATCGCACTCATGAATGAACCGAATTCAATCGAACAAATGGTGTGTATCGTTGTTCGTACGCTTTTTTTTTCTCTTCAAATATACAATTTATAATTATCTGCTATTAAATCTGAAGGTTGGACTTCATAAAATAATTCATTATTTTAGCTATAGCGAAAAAAGAAAAAGAAGAAGAAAAAACACACAATATAAAAACTCACATACTGAAAGTGTGTGTGCATAAGTGTGCGCGCTAAGAGACACTCGAAATCACGTGAGTTGAGAGATGATAATTTGTGTGTTACTTTGCGCAAATTCAATAAGTTTTTGTTATTTTTTTATTTTTGCTTCTTTCAAACGGTCGACAGAATCGCAACGTACACACGAGAGAGTATGAATAAAACATTGTTGTTTTGAAATTTGAAATTTTTTTGTGTGTGATTATATGCGCGTCGTCAACGACAAAATAAAATGACGTTCATTGTTTTATACGTGAAAAAAACACATGTATGTTTATAAAGCTTTTTGAGTCTTTGCTTGTTTTCGTCATTTTTTTTTTGTTGTTATATGCGCGAGCGCCTGCAAATGCGAATTAATGTGAATGACTCCAGCCCCCTGTTTTATTTGCATGTGAATACAAATCTAAACATTTCTTTTTCTACGTTCTTTAGTTGTATACAAAGAACAACAAATGTCGACAAGCATACAAGCTTTTTTTTTGTGTGTCTCGCTTTTTATCTTTTTTCCAGCCAAATAACGTATTTTCCATGTTCTTGTTTCGTGTGTTTTTTTTTACCTATTTTCTTTTTTCGTTGGTAATCTTTTTAGCATTCAACGGAGTACAAGCACAAATAGAACAGAGAGCACACAAAAACAATAAATTAAAAGCAACAAATCGTTTACAATGTCGAATCAACCAAAGCAACGTATTCAAGTTCCTGATAGTCTTCGAGATATTTTACTGGAATTTTCAATAGCCTATTTGCTTGAACAGCCCGGTGATGTTGTTGACTATGCCGTTGAATTCTTTACCAAGCTGCAAGAGAATAGAAAATCAAAAATTTCACACGATGACGTACCACCTTCACCGGATGAAAGTATAATGTCATTAGATGAGGGTAAGTTTAACCATATATATATATATTAATATTATTTTTTATGTAACTACGCACCAGCGTGCACCAGACCATAGTATATTTCAAATGGATATTGAGTTTGCACTCTGTGAAAACAAAATTAATTTTCCATTTGACAGATTGGTTATTTTTATCAAGAAATTTCAATCACGAAAACCGATTTCACTGTGTGAACAAACAAACAAAAATGGTATTATTATTATTATTTTTTCCCCTGTTTGTTTCGTAAAATGAACTGATAAATATTTTCCATTTTGCGTTCTTAGAACGAATTAAGAATTGGCTTGTTAAAACAGAACGAGCGGAAAAATGGCATTTAATTTTTATGAGCCGTTCATTTAAAGTTGCAATAAAAACGTGAATATGAATCGGGTTTGAAAGGCAAACATAAGATATGAACGAAATAGAGCCAAAATTGAATTGATTGTTTTGCATTTTGTCGTCGATAACAGTAACAATAATAAAAGCAAGAAAAAAAACCATTTTGAATAGATTTTACGTGTAAATCATAAATACACCCATTGTGCACATTTAAATATAATAAAGCGGTTTCGGGGCTGATTTCAATGGATTTTTGCAGTGATTTATCCAATTCATGTTTTGTTCATGTGTATCGAAATATATGATAATATTCAATGAGCTCGCTTTAAAATAGATCTATAAACGAGAACGAAAACAACAATAACAGCGACAACATCAGCAGTAACCAGCAATAGAATTGAAAAAAAAAAACGCAGTCTATATACAGTATGAGCTTGTGCTCACTTCTTAAATGGGGGACACAACCAAAGAAAACAACAACAAGAAAAAGAGTGTGTGTGTGAAAGAGAGAGAGAGAGAGAAAAAACAGAGAAAAATAGTAATAATAATAGATTTTCCATATAAGTACATGCACATAGAGTATGTCGCGAATAGTCATACTGTTTGACGTGAAATTGAGTTCAAACGCTATGCTATTCAATTCTTACTAAAAAAACACACACATTTTTTTTGTGTGTTCATTTTGAGATCGCGTGCGACAATGCACTTCATTTCATTTATACTATTCAAAAACCAAAAAGCGCTCACTCTCTCTATCCTTTTATGTAAATGCAAAGCTATAGTTAACTGGAAAAACATCACGAATGAAACGAAAGCCACAGAGAGAGAAAGAGAGAGAGAATGAGCGCAATAAGCATTTTAAGAGAGCTTCCAAAATAAAAAATAAAAAAGAAGAAGAATGACCGAACAAGTACGGCCATTAAAAATACATTTTTTTCATGAAAGTCGATTTAGAATAATTTGTTGCAGCGATATTTTTGGTTCAATTAATATCATCCGGTATCTTGAATGTGCCTTTAGTTTCCATTCTGTTTCTGTTTTTTTTTTGTATTTTATGTGCGTTAGCGTTCATCGAATGCGACACTTGCCTCTGCTATTCACATTCATTATTTGTGGTTTAACTCTCTGTAGTGCGCCATGTCGAATTGACCATGTGTATTTTTTTTCATATTCTTTCTTCTCAATTTTGTTTTGTAGGAGTGTAATATATATTATGTATATCTCTAAAATGGTGTGTTACTTTTTGAGTGTATTTTGTGGTCAATTCTAATGCATGAACGTCAGACGATTTCCCAACTGGGCCAATGAGACAGTGAGGATAAGAGAGCAAATTTCATAAAGTAGTTGTTGTCCGGCAAAATGTCAAATAAATCGATAATAAAAAAAGCACAAAATCCAATTTGATACGTTGTTAGGCTACTGGCGGCATAATACATTGAACCGCATCGTCGTTGTCGTCGTCGTCACCATTGTTGTTTTAATTCCACGATTACGCTAAGAGACGAATAAAAAAAAAACAACAACTTCCTTCTCACTCCGAAAGTATACGTTTCATGCTAATATTTAGATTACGTTGCACACATTACACATGCCATGATTTGCTATGTTCATTGAAAATATCCATCTCTCTTTCTTTCATTTAAATCTCTTCCATTCGGTCTATTGTGTGCACAATAGTTTGCAGTAAGCGCGCAAAAACCCACTGGCATATTCACTTTGCCAAGCCGGTTGGAAACTTTTCATTTTATACTTCATTAATTATATGCGTTTATAAATATGAATACATCTGTTTGTCCTTCCATATCTTTCACATTATTTTCCAACTCATTCGCCCTCTCTCTTTTTCGATATATTTCTATCACTTCAAATGTGTAAACTCTTTCTGTGTGCGCGTTTTTTTCTTCTTCTCGTGTTCTGTTAAGGCACGTTCGAGCCTTGAAAATGACTAGAAATTGTCTATCGAGGCTTTTTGCATTGATATTCGAGGGAGGAATATATATATTAATTTTCATTTCGGTATCCCACACTCTTGCTCTCTGGCTCTAATTCTCTCTCTCTCTTTATCTCTCTATTTCTTTTCGTATCTTGCTGTCTATGAGATTTGCAGACAAAAACTCATGCGATTTGAGTGCGCGCACGCCGTGAATGACGCAAACTAAGAACGTTCAAAAAGTGCTTAAGCCCAATTCAAATATTGGTTTTAACGTGCTTGAGCTTAGCTTTGTAACCGATTTTTATCGGCACACATCATTATCAAATAATAATTAGAGTTTTTGGTCGAAACATAGACATAATATTTTGTTGTTCATTGCTTCATTCGCTCTTCATTCGGTTACGTTGTCGCAAAAAAAAAAAAAAAACTTTACGCAATGATAACAAAAATATGTGGCATATGGGAATGCGTGCGTATGTGTGTTCTGTGTGAAATCTCTGATTTTGAAGGCGATAAATATTATGAATCGAAAACCACTTTCAGCACATTCGCACGCGTGCAACCCACCACCAATCTGTGGAAAATGCGCGCGCGTGTCCACCTAAGCAAAAAAAAACACACACCGAATGAATTTTCATCGGTAACAATTTTATTTTCTGCGGGAAAATTTATTTTTAAATGACATATAAAGAGAGAAGAGATAGTTAAATGAAATCACGCCCAACAACGTTTTCTTCTTTTATTTTTATAATATTCCGTATTTTATCAACGTGTTAAATTGTTTCATAGCAGCATCTCCTTCTCTTGTTTCAGTGATGTTGATATATAAATAATTTCTTTTGGTGCCTATGCTTCTGGTATGCTTCCACCATATATTGTGTGTCATGCCAAATGAATGTGGCATATATGAGATGATATAGTGCGTTTTTTCCACTGATACACTGTCCTACTCTCCTGTTTTCTCGTGTGCATGATACCAAAATGTCCCATCGCATCATATTCACTGAAACACACATAAATTGTGAAGCAGGCACTTTTTTCTGTTCATTGAATCTCAGAATTGCGATTATCAATACTATGCCATGTCAAGCTATCAATTTTTATCGTCAGGAACAGGATGCTGTTATTTACACATATCTAAATATTGTCTTGTTTTACATAGAAACAATGTGGCGTACATATATTGACAAGCAAGTGAAAATTCTCTCTCTCTCTCTCCACCCATCATTCTCTGTCTCCCTCTATTTTTCCGTGTTTCAGTTCCTGTTTCGCTATTGCACATTTAAATGAATGAACATAAGATGTGTTACAAAATTTAATCAAATAATTAAAAGTTGGGAACGAATGAAAGTAAAAAAAAGGAATTCACAATGCAATACCCATTGAATTCTGGATTTCTAAATGGTTTCGATGAAGCGCATAATACGCTCTTAATTGATCAAACCCGATCGAAGTCGCCGCAACAAACCACCATACAATTTCAGTGTATCGTTCTCTTTCACTTCCCTTGGCTGGCATGGCTGCATTGATATTACGTTGTAACCAAATCATCCAGTTCAAACGCAACCATTTAATGATGATGATGAAGAAGATGATAATAAGGGGTGAAAGATCCATGTACTTCAACTCGAATGGCCAATATTATTCGTTCATCAGTTTTTATTCGAACGTTGATTGATTCAGTTGCGTGGCACACAATATCATTAAAATGCTTTCAATTATTCTGGAATTTTAAAAATTTACAACATTTTCACACCGACTGTCATTCACTGAAGCCAACGACAACTAAAACAAATAAAAACGACTTCATTGTGTTTTAAATTTTGGATTTTGGTTTTGTGAATATTTTTTTTGGTGAATAATTGCAAAAGAACCAACCCAAAAAAACATGTGCCAAATGCAATAGAACTTGATTAAAAAGAAACAATTAGTTTACATTAAAAAAAAGAAGTATAAATTTGTGATAACAAATTTGTGATAATCGATTTCTGGATTAATTTCGTGTACAAAAAATGGTTTTACAAGAGCAAACGGCAAATATGCAAAACTATGATGTTCTTTCTGGTAAGATAAGAAATACACTTTTACTATTTTCTGTGTTTTCCATCGATACCAGGCTATCATATAAACTATATTGTTCCATTCAAATCGACCGAGATCGAGTGAAAGAAATCATTCACAATCCCATACAAATATTTTTGTTCAATAGACTGTTTCGCGTCTCAATTCAATTATTGTGCGTATATACTTACTATATTTAGCTAGTTTGTGTGACAGAAAAATTTGAGCGGATGGACTGCAAAGCTCTTTAATGTCTTCCAATAAATCTATGTGCGACGTGTGTGTGTTTTTTTTTAATTCAAAGTTATTTATTGATCAAATTGTATGTATTTGCAGAGCCTTTAGTAAATCGATTTGCAACTCGACGCAAATCCGTGTTCGCCGAAACCTATGACCCTGAGAACGATGCCGACGAAGACGAGGGAGCCGCTGCAATATTCCCAAAAAGTGATGAGCAAAGAGCACGTTTGATAGAATCTGTTAAAAACATCTTACTCTTTAGATCACTGGATAAAGAACAAGTAATTATTCAACATTTATTACCGTTTAGGCGTCGTCATTTTTTTTGGCAAATGATTTTTTCAATCGAATTCAAAATATCAATGAATTAGATTTGAAACAAAAGAATTTCGTGTAAAATGGAGAAAAAAAGAAAAAGTAACGATAATCATTCCGAACATGATTTCAATAAAAAAACAAAATGTGAGAAATTATTCACAAAACAATTGCCAAGTCAATATTTTCATAAAATATTATCATTTCATGCTTCAATTGATATGTGGAGCTTTTCCGTTAATTTCCATTTTTGTGAACAATAGACGTGAAATTTACGAAACTGGAGCGCAATTTTTTTTTATACTACATATGCCAAAAGAAACAATAATATATTTGAATTTCCAATCAAACGATGACGGTGACAGAAAAATGAATTCTGAGAAATACAAAAAAATGTCGTTTACTTTATCGATCACACATGTGTGCACGTATTACTGGCGAGATATGAGAATATAAGCATTTATTAATTAATTTCCGCTTGATATAGAAAATAAAATGTGATCAAATGGGAGAGCGAAAGGAAATTAATAAATTTGCCAATGTTTTGATGCAATTTAATTATAAAATGATTTTGCCTTTGACATCATAGATAGAAAGGAAGCGAGAAAGAATCAACGTTAATTGACTTTGTTTTGTTTGATGCAATTTCAGATGAACCAAGTTCTCGATGCCATGTTTGAGCGTAAAGTATCGGCTGGCGAAATTGTTATTCGACAGGGTGACGATGGAGACAATTTTTATGTTATTGAATCGTAAGTGTGATTTAAAGTTGAAGACGAAAACAATAACAATATAAAAAAGGTCATTTTCAAATCACGTACATTGTATGGTGTGTTTTTTTTTCCTTCTTCTTCTCTATTACGTCAATTACAGTGGTAAATACAAGGCACTTGTGGGTGATAAACATATTCACACATACAATAACAGTGGTAGTTTTGGCGAGCTTGCTTTATTGTATAATATGCCAAGGTAATTCGAATTTTTAACGGATCAATACACGCGCATGTCGATCGATTTCTGTGTTTTAAAAGCAATCTAATCGTGTATGTTGTTTTGTTTTTGTAATGTTTCATTGTAAATTACAGAGCAGCGACCATTGAAGCTGAGACAACCGGTCATTTATGGGCCATGGATCGACAAACATTTCGTCGAATCTTACTGAAATCAGCATTCAGAAAACGTAAAATGTATGAGAGCTTATTAGACAGTGTTCCAATGTTGAAAACACTTCAGGTACGTTAAATTGTCATGACATTCACATCAATCGCACTCATCTTTATTTAGCATATATTAATTGTTTTTGTATTCTATTGATAATAGAATACATCTGTTTAACACATTTTTTTTTGTTATTCATTCATTTTGTTCAAAATCTAATTGTTACTCATGTTCCTCTCACTTATTTTGTCGTTTAAACTACTTCCATTACAGAGCTATGAAAGAATGAATTTGGCTGATGCACTTGTACCAAAATCATTCAGCAAAGGTGATAGAATAATTAAACAAGGTAAATGATGTGACATTTTGATTACGATCGATTTTATTCGTCAGTGGTCATTTGATGTGAAGTTTGAGTGATTGAACTATGCTAATGCAAATGGGTTTTTTTTTCTCCATTTTCTGTGTCGATAAACAGGTGACGCAGCTGATGGTATGTATTTCATAGAAGATGGTACAGTTTCAATCCGCATCGAACAAGATGCTGGCGAAGTGGAAATCTCAACATTGGGCAAGGGTCAATATTTCGGTGAATTGGCATTAGTCACACATCGACCACGTGCTGCTTCTGCATATGCAGCATCCGATGTTAAAGCTGCATGTAAGTCTAAAAATCAATACCATCATCTTTGTTCACAATTATATAATACCATGTCATGATGTCATCCCAATGGCGATTCCATTTTGTTTATTATTAATGATGTTTCCACTTTGGCGCACTACATTTTCGAACCACATTGTGGCCAATAAAAAACGAAAATATATGCATCACTCTAAAACAAAATGTAATAAAACCATGACCACTTTTTTTTTCATTGAACTAAAGCCATTAACCCCAATAAAAAAGTGTTTGCGTCAAAAAAACACATATTGACTCATTCTACCATTTCATTCTTCTTCTTTCCCTTATTTCGAAACAATTAAAATTGAAACAAACCCCATTTCCGTTCCGACCATCAGTTTTGGATGTAGATGCATTTGAACGACTACTTGGCCCATGTATGGAATTAATGAAGCGTAGCATTGGCGACTACGAGACACAGCTCATCAAAATATTCGGCAGCAAAAACAACATCACAGACATCCGATAAATATTGATAAATTATTCAAACACATACACAAAGAAAAGTCCGATAATAATTTCTATTTATATACAATTACAAAAAAAAGTGAATAAAGAGAGATAAAAAAATCATAACTGAGCAAAGGGAAAAATTAACAAAAAAATATATTATGGAGAGTTACAAAAAAAAAAAAAAAAATTGGAAACTAGAACAAAAAAATGAAGCAAAAAATTTTACCAATCAAACACAAAACAAAATTGGTTGACACTTTTAATTTCGATTGATAAATAGTTAAAAATTATGATTATCAGTTTAAAGCAAGTAAAAAAGAAAGCAAAAAGCAACATATAGTTTATAACTTCTATTCAACAAGCAACAAACAAATTCATCAACAAAAAAATGCACAGCACAAATGAATTGAAACATACAATGACCATGCTAGTGGGCGCATATGTTTCAAAATTTTCGAATTTCTATCTCCACACTCCGAAATAATTTATCACATCCCCATATCTTCGAAAACAAAAACACATCGCAAATGCAAACTTTTCCACTTAAAAAAAAAACTAAAATGGAATCACATCACCCGTGTTCGCATTGTGTGTATGTGTTTGTGCGAGAGATAAAAGAAAATTGATTCAGACAAAAATTTGTGGAACTGATGCAATTACAACACATGGCAACATTGAATGTATGAAAAAAAAAAAAACAACAAATGCATAAACCAGACAAAAGATGTTGCTGCAGCTAACGGCAACATCGAAAAACATGCCATATAACAAAATACACGGGATCGTACTAACGTCGAGCCACAAATCGATTTTGTGTTTTGTATTTTACACACATAAACACCGAATTTATTGTATAGAATTTTATTTTCATTTTATTTAATTTTATTCTTTTTCATTTCAAAATAAAGAGAAAAAAAGGAACCATACAGACCAATCTAACAAATTGTATGTTTCTATGGATCACATTTGTTGAAACAAGGGTGCAAGTCAAAAAAACCACAGATAAACACACAAACTTTAAACAAAAGCAAAAACAAATTGCATATTTAAAAGGAGAACAAAAAAATCCCATAAATTTACACTATAATTTTAATCAAATCAAAACAAGAAAAAAATGTAATGCATTAAAAAAGAGCAATTTGTTTGAAAGAGAGAAAGAGGTACATGGTAGTTCAATTTAAAAAAATGAAAAAAAATAATAAAAAAATAATTGAGGCTAAAAGCCAGCGAAAGTTGAGTGTGCATGTGCGCGTGAGGGCGAAAATATAAAAAAGTATAGAAGAAAATATTAAAAAAAAAATGAAACACAAAAAAACATAAACATATATGACATGATACAATGAAAAGTAAATAAAATTAAAGAGAAAAAAAATAAAAAAATAAAAATAAATAGTATTACAAAGGCGTGCTGGACCTATGTATATAATATGGCGGCACTTAAGTGCAATATATGGCCATTTGCTTGCGGTTGATATTTATGCGCGGCTGTCATAGCCGCCCCCACGTGCGCAATCCTCGCCACTGTTGCCACCGTCGAAACGCTTGGCACTTTATCGGGAATAAACAATGCATATGTCCTGGCGCCCAATGAAATACATAATGTTGGTGTTGTAACACGAAAATAAACAAAAAAAAAAAAATATTGTGTTATTAATGTAAGTGTTATTATTTATTAAAGTTTACTTTTAATTTGCATTTGAGATGTACATGAATAACTCTTTTTTTTTGTTTTTGTTTTTCAAAGTCTTACATATTTTTTTTTTTTAATTTATTTAAATTATGTACAAACAAAATGTAAAAATGAGAAGAAGCAGAAACAAGCGGGAAAATTAAAACAATATATCATTATTTTGCAATTTCAAGCGAATTAGTGTTTTTCGGGGATAATTTCTTTTTCAGTGGAGATAAAAAAGAAACAAAAGTTAGAGAAGAAAAGAAACAGAGTGTAGTTGAAATGTTAATATATTTATTCGTTTGCCATGAACACATAGACATCATATCAAATCGGCTCATGAACATATGTTTCAATACTATATTAAAAACACAGATTAAACAAAATGACGATTATGAAGAAGAACGGCTAAGTAGACAAATTAACATTCAAAAAAGAAAAACCCTAGAGAATGTTCAGTTAATTTGCCCAAGTTCCCGTTGACACACGACTTTTAATAAAAATAAAAAAAATTAATTTTTTTTCTCTGAAAATAAATAAATAAACAAAACAAATGTGTATGAATGTAGCAAAATATTTTAATTTTAAACGCAAGAAGCTGAGTGAAAAAAAGAAACAAACCATACATTAACATCATTTTATTATAATTTTATTTTTTGTTGTTGTGAAGAATTAATTCTGTTGTTCGTTTCCTTTTGTCCTGATTAAACATTAAGCAAAAATGATAAGGAACACAGCTGAACATATTCATATTAAATTAAATTGTACATTAATCGCATACTATAAAAACAAACAAACAAAAAAATATACTTTGGTTATAGTTTTTATTCCGACATTCATATTGTGCTCGTTTTAAAAAATCTCCTTCACCTCACACATTTGCCCGGTATTCTTCTACAAAGCGTGATACATTCCCGCCTGGTTGTTCTATTTATTTTTTGTTCTCGATGGTCATCAACACAATCATTAATCCCAAAATACACATTTTAACCCATGCCTGTTTGACTATCTCCTATTTTAGTTTCATTCGTAACTTTATTTTCTTGAAGCACTTCAAATTAGATTGTTTTCATTTTCGATTTGAACTCATTCTACAATTTGCTCGAACTTTCCTGAATATTTCCGATGTCCGTGATTTGTTGATAAAAAAAAGAATTATACACAATAATTTTCATATTTGATCGCCTTTTTTTATTTTTAACCCAAAAGAAAACAAAAAACCCAACTATCTGAAACTCGTGCGTTCACTGGTGTACTTTGCCAAAAAGATTTCGGCTGAGTTTCAGTGAGCTGGAAAAGTGTGCATTTTGTTTTCTTTTTTTGCATTTTGACAATTTTCATTCCTAAATATGTGCTATGCTTAACTAAATCAATCAAAGACAGAAAGATATTGAATCGATTGAAGAATTTGTTTCGATTTTGGTTTGGTACCGGTATTGCTCTTGGTGTGTATTGATCGCATCAAATCTGATGATTTACTTAATCAATGGCTTATTCTTGTGCACAAAACTTACTCTTTTCATAGCCATTTTATTGAATGCTAAAGAAGACAAACAAAAAAAAACTCTTTTATACGATTTCAATCATATACATAAACTCATATACCAAACGTAAGAGAAAAAAAACTGCACGCGACCCATGAATTTAGCTAGGAGTAGAGACAATTCGAGAAATTAATCACAAATAAATCGTTTGAAAGGAAAAAAAATGAAAAAAATTTGTCGCAAAGGTGTGTCTGGTGTGTCGTCGCATTGAAAATAAAATCCAATCTTCGAAATAGAAAATCTGTGACTCAACAAGCACAAAAATGCTCTTTTAAGAAAAACCAAAATAAACAAAATACAATTCTTCATCCGAACATATTCATTCCAAATAAATGTAATTCCAGCTGAACGGATATTTCAAATCTTCCGAATACTGTTTTTTTTTCTCGTTTCATTGTTATTTTTGCGAATGAGCTAATAAACGTTCAAGGTTTCACACATACCGATTTTTTTTCGAATAAAAATTTCTGTGCTGAAATCGATGAAGAGCTATTTTTTTTTTTGCAACAAACCAAAGAAAAAAAAGAACCTTTTATTCTGTGCGCGACACAGAAATTGCACAAAAGAAGTGAACATAAATATGAATGTAATCATAGCAACACACACATACTCAATCGCACACAAATAAATGAAAAAAAAAAAATAACACACACAATATTGACAATTGTATAATTAGGGTATTTCTGATGTACAATTTTCGAAATCTATTTTTTGCACTGCTTTATTTTTCTATGTAGTAAGTGCTGGTCATTTACAAAAAAAATACACACAAAAACAAAGACAAAAAGAGAGAAAAAAAATTCAACAACATTATATATTTCAATTCGAACTATACTTTTCGTTCACTGCCTATACATATTTACTTACATGTAAAATCTTTCGTCTAAAAAAGCACATTCAAAACCAATAAAATTGAACCAAAAAAGAAGACAAGAACAAAACACATTATATAAATGAATTTTGATGAAAAGTTATATAATTCATGATTTTATTGTAAACATTGCAAGTGTTCAAACTTTGTAAGAGATGAAACTGAATGATATAAGAATTGAAACAGGGAACTGAGCGCACTGAAATCAGAACGGAAAAAAATCAGAGGCTGTTATAAAGTATGAACATGTGTGATGTTAAGTTTTCTTACTGTGGTTTGCTAAATGTTATATTCTATGCGATTAAGTGGTCTGCGGTTAAAATATTTAACAATTTATACCACATGAAATCTTCTACAAAAAAAAAGAGAGACAAACCCGCAGATATCAATATGTATGAACTATATACACCAATAACAATAGCACTCATCTGCAAATTTTCTTTCAAAATATACCTTGCATCATCGCTTCCTCTGAAGTTAGGAAGTATTACTTTTTTTTAATTTCTAAGTTCATATCTATACACAAAAGGAAGCATTACTCTGGACATTTATATAAATACATATACAAGTATCATGCATCAATGAAGAAAAATATAATAGATTATACTACAAGAAGAAGAATAAAAAAAATCGATTTTCAGTACAATATCAAGAAGAAAAATGAACAAATCTATGAAGAATGAAATAGAAATTCCATGTATTACTGTAAAAAGTTGGGAAAATGTAGAGAAATTTAGCTCACCTCCCCATTTATGTAAACAAGCTCAGATAAGCTCACCATAAATCGGCGGATTACGGTTTGCCCATCTAAAAAAAAACCCACCATTTTCCACATTGAGTCATTTTCATGTGGTAAAATGAAACATTTTTCTTTCAAATAATTCAATTTTTTAATTGAATTAAGTAAAAAAGAATAAAATCCATGCGAAAGAGCATGAATGTGTTTAACCAAAATTCAGACCGTTATTTTTTAAACAATCCACGAAATTTTCACTTTCCATAAACGAGATAAATATACATATAAAAAACTATATAGAATAAAACAACGCTGAAAATATGAAAATAGCCATGGAAAGTGTGTGTTATTCAAATATCCAAGTCACAATGGAACGTACTCTATAGAAAATGGTCGAACATTCAAAGTAAATAGCACAACAGCAAAATATTCCGGTTTCTATAAACAAAAATTTAATCGAATTAAGATGGCAGGCATAAAGATGGTTGTTAAAAGATTAAATGTTCTTTTTTTCTTCTTTCTCGGAAAAAGGGCAAACGAATGATTGAACAGAGTGCGTTCCAATTCCAAATAAATTTGATTTAATGTTCTTGTGGCCATCGTACGTTGATTTTTTTCTTCATTTGATTTTTTAAAGTGTTTTTTTCTTTAGTTTACCCATTTTTTTCTTTCTTTATTAATTGTAGAGCTATATTGTATGTAAGATGAAACAAGAAAAAAATACAAAACAAACATGTTCTTAGACATATAAGCAACAAACTTATTCATTTCCATGGCGGTTATGAAGCAAAACAAAAAGAAGAATCGGTGTACACAAATTTTAAACCGAAAATCTGAAACATTTAATTGGTGAGAATTTGTTGTTGGGCCACATGAATTGAATTCGTGCTACAGTGTTTGGATTATCGTTTGGGTACGATCACATTTTTTTTTCTCAAATAAATGAAAACGAAAAAAGAACCATACAAAATCAAAACCAATCAAACCAATGCTCATTCATTTAACCAAAATTGAAAGTGTATGGGCGCGATAAAGTTCTCTACCGTCACACCATGCATTTTAACAGTTTAGAACTTTAACGGATGCATACACATATATGTATATGATTAAAAGCAAAAAAAAAAGTAAAAATAAATAAAACTTGAAAATACCTGCATATGGCCCATAATACAAAAGAACAAAGTAGATGTTGTGAATTGGAAATTCCAAATTTTTTCCAATTTGGAATGTACATTTTTTTGTGTTTTGAATGATGTCAAAGTCCGTGAAATATTATTAGAAATCATTATAATGAATACTGCAAAGAGATGAAATACTTAAATAAAAAACAATTTCAAATCGGACTCTTATTTAATTCGAAGCATTTTTGTTACAGCACATTGAAATGCCTGTGGTATACTTTTTTTATTTGAAACTTTCAAAATAATGAGTTCTTTTTAAAATCAAGGTAAGGGTACACAAGGGTACCACAGGATACTTTGACAGGAAGGATAATTTGACATTTTTCACCAGCAGAATATTCATGCTTTTCGATCTCGAATCGATCTTCAGATAGAAAATTAGAATCAAATAAAGTAAAATATTCCTATTCATTTTAAATAATCATTTTATTTGCAATTTTTTGTTCTGCTCCTCCAAGGACACGGCTGAATTACAAAATATTTCATTTTCGTGGCATCTTCATAAGTTTAAAAAATAATAGTTTTCCATTCATTTCAATTTTACATGCGAACATTTACATTTGTAAATTTTGTTAATTGAGTCTCTTGTAGCACAACTTAATACGCAGTAACCAATGCCTGTACTCTTAGTATATTCCATACAATATCAACATTCAATCAGATTTCAAACAGATTCAAAATATGCAAAAAAATTCGAGTTTGTTTTGGATTTGAGATTCATGTGAATTTGAAAAGACGCTGTCTTCCCCTTAGCTGAATTCTCAATTAAAATTTACTCTAGAGGAGATTTTGCTTCTGTTCTTTCCAATAGAACAACACAATAATTTTGGCTGAAAATATTTCTGAATTCTTTTTTTTTTTTCAATCTAAGACTTTCTTTATCAAATTTTTTTTTTCACTAAATTCAATCAGTTTTATTCTATACTCATTGAGTCATATGAGGAATGTTTTCTGGATTTTCGAAACATGAAGTTTGGATAAAATAGTAATATTTTCACAGACAAATATTTGCTTTAGTCGATTAAAAACGAGGATAAATTGGAAAATACAATAAATTGTTATAAATTTATTTATTTTTTGGTTTATATAAATATTTTCAGCCTTACTTATACTGTAAGATTGGCAAACTGCGAGTTATGAACAATCTAATACTTGATCAACAACAAAGTATGCCGAACAAAAATTCAGCGATTATATAAATACCTATTTAAGACTTGCTTATTTGGTGTACAAAATGTTCGGATGTGTTTATAATATTAATTTGTTCCGCAGTCTGTCAACCTGTTTCTTTTCCTAATTTTTTTTTTTTCATTCAATCTAATCAATGATCAAAAATAAATCATAATTTTTTCTCTATTTATGTGTGTGTTTCTTTTAAATTTATTACCAATAAACATTGCACCATAACTAAATATTTCTTTTGATTTTCCTCAAATAATATAATATAATATATAATAAATGGGTGTTTTTGTGTGTGTTTGTGTGTGTGTGTGTAAAAAACTACATTAAATAGATAAATTTCGTGCTATAAAAATTATTTCGAAATTTTATGTTTATATACAACTTAAATATTTGGCTCAAAAATACTAACGTATACCTCATGTATGAGATACAAGAGACATACAATCATGGATTAAGTGTTTTTCATAATTATTTTGTTTGTTTGTTTCTCGAATTATGTCTCTTTTCGGTGTTGCGGCTTAAATATCAATTGATTTTGCATTTTTCGGTATGTTAATTCTTAAACGTCCCATTGTTTTCAATGTATTCGAGCTGCTAAATGGGTGTTTGATGTTATTATTTGCGTCGGCAGTAGATGCAACAGCAGAGGCACCGGCTGCATTGCATATAGATTCGGTAGCACTTCGGAAATTATGTGCTAGAGTTGGTTTTGCGCTATTATTTTCATCGAAACCAGATTCATCGCTAAATTCGGAATCTTCTTCATTATTATTTCGAATTGTTGAATTGTGATCGGTCGAATTATTGTGATCAGATTCGTTGACACATTCCAAATTCGATGAAATATTGGAATTTTTGAGTGATGGCAATCGTGCCAGCGATAGACTAATGGCTTCAATTTCACGTTCTGATTTAATAAGATCGTCCATGTGTGCGGTTGTGATAATGCTAGACGTTTCACAGCCAGATGTTATTGAACCTTCATCACTGTCTAATAACGGACCATGCACATTACCATTTGAATTTACAAATGCCATCGTTTCAATTGGTTTCATACAATTATCATTCACATTTGAATTATCTACATTCGATTTAATGAGATGCTTTGAGTCTGATGTTACCATAACTAAACTCTTTAGTACATCATTTTGATTGAAATTGGTGGTGTCATGTCCCAAACTACAAAAATCATCCGTTGAATTGAATGAATCAAATTCAAATGGTTCGTTGGCCACGCAACTATTCGCCGGACCCAATGCATTTGGATGTGAATCAATTTCGCTTTGACTTAATGATGTTGATTTACTTAATTTGGTATCAAAATATGATAAAATTTCACCCGACAACGATGATTTGATATCATAATCGTTTGTCATTAAAAGACTATGAAAATCATCATCTTCATCGTATGCGGCCGGTGATGTTTGCTTCGGTATGGTGAATTTTGAATCAAATGTATTGCAACCGCCACCGCTGCCGCCGCCTTCGTCGTCGTTTGTTTTAATCACATCAGTGCTACGTGACTTAGATTGTTCATACAATGAATTACGTCGTGCATTTGCCATATCACGATTTAATCTATTACGCTTGCAGTACTTTCGATCGAATGTGGACACCGTAAATAAATCACCATTCGTATAGGGTGTATTATTATGGCTTTGGCTCTTTTTAAACGATGACATCGAACAAATTTCCTCTTCTTCGCCAACCGCCTCTTCGATGGCCATCAATTTTGGAGCGGATTTTGATCGTTCCATTGGCGGTCGATAGTTATTTGCACCAACACTTAACAATATCTTACGTCGTGGCATACTTGGATTCTCGTACAATGAATTGACCAACGATAGGCGAGCATTTTGACGATTCATTTTGTCACGCTTAAACTCCTTTAACGCTTGCGTTAAATTCTCCTGTTAATGAACAAAAACGAAATGAATTTTTAACATTGCAATATTATTTTTTTTTTCTTCTTCTTCTTCTTTTTTCGCATTTAAAATTGTGAAAAACAAAAACAAAACATTTTAATTGCCAGTCGTTCGTTCGTGTGTGATTTTTTTGTTTTCGGCAATAAAATAAACGATGAAGAAAAAAAATCCTAGAAAAAAAGTGCAATTTACCTTGAGCGTTTTGCATATCTCTTCGGCGATTGACTCTTTTGGGCATAGAACTGCATGGCATCGAAGTTCGTGCTTCAATTTTCGACCTTCGTGTCGATAAATCCAACAAAATACGCGCGGATAATTTTTTGGCGCACAGCAAAATGTGATTTTTGAATTCCAGTACTCGGTAATGCCATGTTGTCTTGTTGTCGCTTTCAATCCAGACGAACATACCAGAATTCGCATCGCAACATCGGGCTTATTTATTTGCGTATAATTTCGCCATAGTGTTGCCAATGGTTTTTCTATGCAATTGTCACCTATTTTTATTTGTAATTTTGTTGATTTGTTATTAAACAAGCAAAACAACAACAACAACAAACACAAATCGGAAAAATGAAGAAAAAAGAGAGAAAGAAACAATCACAAATCACCATTAAAAACAATGACTTCAACATATTAATGCTAACGAATATACTGTGTAATTCGATAAATGTATATTGTCAATTGTGCTCATATCAAAATTGATTAAATACAAAATTCTATTTAGTAATATTGAATTAAACTCTTTGAATTTGTTATTGTTACTTTTTTGGGCATTGTCAAAAAGAGTTAATTTTTTGTGTTTTTTCTCAAGCCGATAAAAAAAATACAATTAACAACAATCGATGTTGATAAACAATATAAAAAAGCCTGAGTCATACGCTTAACGTGTAGAGAGAGAGAGA
>NW_022198581.1:3961946-4070707 GCF_009176525.2 Contarinia nasturtii
AGAGAGAGAGAGAGAGAGAGAGAGAGAGAGAGAGAGAGAGAGAGAGAAATAAAGTGCCGATGTCGTTGCCGTTTGATGTATGTTTATTTATATTGAAGAAGGTATTTGTGGGTAACGCAATCACAATTATTGAGTTTCTTTTTGTCGTTTGTTTGAACAGAAAGAATATACACGACATAAAAAAAGAGGTTGGATTACTTTGATAAAATGATTTACAGCGTAAAACTGGAAAGTGGTTTTTTTTTGTTCTCAGTTGGGTTGTGTGTGTCTTATCGGCATTGATAAACTAACAAATATAATCGATTAAAATAAACTCGGTGGCGTCGTCATTGATGTCGTCTTCACAATCCCATTACTTGGGCAAACAAGTTATCGAAAATAAAAACTCATCGATAAAATGATTGATGTGAATCGAGTAGAGGACACACAGACAAAATCAAAAGCACACAATAAAAAAGAAATGAAATAAAAAAATAATCACGTACCCTTTGCCCATCCGGTCAACACGTTTCCGAGATAAAATACTTTGTATTCGGGATCGGGTGTGCTTATTTCGACGCTATACGATCGTCGCCAAATAAGACCCAATCCACGCGATATCGTTCGGAAGGCGCGAGCGCTCAAATCTTTTTCATCACAGAAATCTTCGATTGGTAATTTATCGTTGTGGCTGCTGGTGGTGGTGGTGTTGGTGTTGGTGTTATCGTTGGTCAACGTTGTAGTAGTTGTTTTACAAAAATCCGTACAATCGGTGCCATTGACTTGATCGGTTTGTTGTTCTGATTCCGATCGATTTTTGAAGCGTTCAATTTTCGATTTGGACGTTGCTACATTTGTGTGATAACGATTTTTAGATAAAATGCCCGTTTTAATATTTCCATTGTTGGCATCGTTTTTTTGATGTGACATGTGTTGATGCGTACTATACGCATTCCCAAATAGACGTGCTATCGATACACACCGCACAAATTTTGGTTTGTCTTTTGTAATGCAATTTGTAGATTGCTGCACAGACGAATCACTTCGTTTTCGTGTTGCGTTAAACATTTGTAAACTTAAGTCGTCTTTTCGGTTTTCCTTCGGTTGATTTTTACTTTATTGGTTGAATAATTTTGATCATAATTGTTGCATTATTCGTTGCTCTTGTTGATTTTCTCGTTCACTTTTCACGTTCTAATCCTGTAGTCTCTCGGACGAAATTTATTTATTCTTTTTTCTTGGAATATGTTTGCGTTCCGTCAACAAAATTGTTACTGTCCACGATTCGGCCGTACTTCAATTCAGCTCGTCAATTTTTATACTGTTTTTCCCCCTTTCGCCAAAAAAATATCTTCAAGAGAGAAAAAAAAATGAGCAGAAACAGAAGAAGAAAACATAAAAATCAAATCAGAAAATCCAAATCGAATAATAAATTAAACGAAGAAGAAAAAAAAAGCTGAATGTCAGTTGGTAGCGTGCGATATTAAGTGTTACAATGTCTCTCTGCTGAAATATGCATGAGTTTTTTGGAATTCAATGCACGATTTTTTGTTTCTCTTTGGCTTATAGTGTTTCTTTTACTTTATGTGTGTGTGTGTTCAATCACAATTGAATAATTTATTAAGGCTTCGAAGAATTTCGGCCGTGCGTAATTAAAATACATATCGTTCAGTGAACATTTATTTAGTACCCAATTGAAGTTCTATCGTTTACGAGGCGAAAATTAGAGAAATGAAAAGAGAAATGTCTTTCTTATAAAACGCGTCAAAATTTCAGCGCAAAAAAAATTATGTATGTCACATGGCTTGTGTGTTCTGGTATCACCATTGGTACGTGATTTAGATATATATTTTCGATAATTAATTGAAACAGAAGAAAAGCAACAAAACGAATAAAAAACGTTTCAGAAACTAGACTGTCTCATGTGGTAGGGGCATTGTTTCGGATATGACGACAATAACAACTATCCAATTTGTGCTTTGTCTCAATCACTTATTTATTAATAGGATTTCTTCGAAAATCGATTCTTGATTGAATACAAAATACACTTGGCCTATCGATTTCATTTTTTGTTGTGCCATCGCCACTTCTTATCAATTATCTTCTTGTTCAATAACAACCAAAGTCTTTATACAACAATACAAACAATTTGCCGAGAGTTAAAGTCGTTAAACAAAACGAAAACCGAAAAAAATGCCTGTGTTCACACATTAAACTTACTTCGACTGACACACAAGTGTCAGAGCGCACAATACACAATGCATTCGCAACACAATTTACAATCTGTGTGTGATTCATCGTTTTGCCAATGGCTACTTATTAAGGTAGTATGTGTGTGTGCATCCATGTAACACACTTTTATTATTATTGTCGAATATATCGGGCTGCAAAACAGAAGAATTCCAAATTTTCGAACGGACAACGATACATGTACATAAAAACAGGCTACCACAATGTGAATTAAATGTCATTGGTGCACATTCTGTCATACATTCACGCGAGAGAGACAGAGAGAGAGAAGAAAACCCATCAAAACAACAAATATATAAAAGTGATCGGTGTGTATCTCCTTTCTCTCTTCTTCGTACCCATCGTTTCGAATACAAATGTTGTGAAAGTGAACCATCATCAAAATATGTTGTTTTTTTTTTGGAGAAATTCATGCATAGTATGCTCTTCGATACACACGATTTTCGGTGGAATGACATGTAGAATATATTTAAATCAAAAATTCCAACACGACCAGCAACAGCAACGAAGACTGTGCGATGTATGCATGTGAATGTTTCTTCTTTCAAGAATTAGGCAATCGATTTGGCCACGGCTATAGGCAATCAAATATTATGGATGGATTTGTTGTCTCCAATGCGCACACGGTCAATGGAATAATCAAACAGAACATTAATTTAAAATTCAATTTCCATTCATAGAAGTTGTTGTTGCTATTGTCGTTGTGCCTTGCAACTAAACGACAAACACACAGAACATACACCAAAAAAAAAAATGAACCAAACACACAAACACACATAATATGTAGTTTTTATTTCTCTTTTCGTTGATTTAGACACACTTTACGTACGATTTTAATTGCAAAAAGTGAAAGGTCAGAAATATGAATGAATTTTTAAGTAGGTATACGGTTCTGAAATACCACACTCTATCATATATTAACGGTTAGACTAGAGACACTTGTTGAATGCGAATTCGAAAATAGCATTGAAAAAACCGTCTTTATTTCCTGAGAATCGTTGGATTTGTGCAAAGTCACACGACTTTTATCGAACAATTTTTGATGGGGGAGCGATGTTTGTACATTCGAAACGCAAATATGATAGATAGGGCAAAAATGGATCAAGTAATATGAAGGGGAAACAGAGAGAGAGAGAAGAAGAAAAAGTAGTTCTGCATTAAATATCTTTCTTTGGCATTTTGTGAGATTTCAACAGAATGCTAATCATAGATGTGTACACGTTGAGTAATCAAATTTATTGAATCACCAATCATATATCTATCTACGTATGCACTTAGCTATTCGAGTAATGCACATTTTTCGGTCTGTTTTTATTTCTTCTTCATTTCTTCACGCTGATCTGCCTTCAGTTGTGATCATTAAATCAAATGTTGTTGTGGTTTTTCATTTTTGCGAAATGTAATCATTTTCTTTTTTGGTGTGAGTGAGTGTTCGTGTTTGGCTTGCACTTTCTTCACTTCATATTTCGATAGCGAAAAATCACTTTAAAAATCACCACCGATTGCATCCATATTAAGTTTTTTTTTTGTTTTTACGTCGATCGTATTGATCGACAAGAGAGAAAAACACACATACACAATATATTTTTTCTCGTTTCTTTCTCTTTGGTTTTTTTTTACATTTTATAGGCTATAAGTTCGTTCTCTTTTTTGTTTGTATGTTTTTGTGCTTTCATTTCCTTCTCTTTCTCGTTCACACTCTCTCTTGAAATATGTATGCACGGGTTTGGTCGTTGTGTATGCACGAGTCAAATAGAGAAATTCTAAGGTAATGTTGAAATGGAGAGATGAAAAAAAAAAGTTGTTTCAAATGAAAATTAACCGAAGGAATTTACCATATACGATCACACACACTGTATACGATTTTTTTTTAGATTACGTTATGTGGTTTGTTTCAAATGTGGATTATTTGAATTTGTGAACAGACCGAATGATATATGAAGCGCGGAGGTGAGAGAAATAGGTAGATCACGAAAATGATTTTAAATTGAAGAATACATACACTGAATTCAATGACAATATTTTTTTTTGTCGTTGTTGTTTATTCGCTTCGCAAAATTTCCAATCAATACACTGAGTATATAAGTATGATTTTAAACAAATGAGTTTGTACAGCAGCAACAGCACAACAGTAAATAATACAAAAGAGGAGAGAGAAACAAAAAAAAATATTACTGAAATAATATTCAATATGTTATGCCTGGAGTGTGATCAAGGTACCACTGCTTTTTTTTTGCTCTTCTCGTATTCAATTAATTGCAGCAGTTATTTTGTCGTCGTGAAAATTTTTCGACGTTAGTACACACACAAAAAACAATAACAATTTAACACTCAAACTTTGAATATTGTTTCTTCTCGAACACTCTCGGTGTGTTGATTGCCGTTTGTTTGTTCGTCAAGGAATAATCCACACAGTGAATAACAATTAATTTCGAAGAAAATTTGAATGAAACAAATAAAAAATGATATACGAAATAACAAAACTAAGAGCGATGATGAGAGAGTTTCTAACTTCCTAATTGTTCTTACAATTTTTTTTTGTGTGTGATGTTTTTGTTATTACACGACCCGACGACGATGATGATGATGATAAACAACCACCATGTATTCAATTTAGTGAATACAACTAAACTATTTGAATGTAATTTCAAGCGAGCTTCATTTACCGTGTGCACTGTGCTACTTCTCTTTCTCTCCCTTGCTCCGTTGCTGTTTCACACTTTTTCTCTTCTTCTTTTTCTGTTAGAGAGACGGCCGTCTATAGAAAAAAATGTTCACATTTAAAATAAATGTAAAATGAAGTTCGAAAATGAATGAAACGAAACGAAAGACAGAGATGGTGGCAAAGAACCGTGATGAGGTAGAGAGAGGTAGAGTGAGTGAGTGACTAAGAGAACATCAATATCGAATGGGCGACGAAGCGAGATGGAAAAGACAAATGAAATACATACATAAAAATTCCATTTTAAGTATGGCTATATGTCTTAATATATATGAGAAACCACATCACGTTCAAACATCGAATGAAAACGACCGAACAAGTGTGGCATATTACCTACGCAAACTGTGCTATTCACTTTATGCCTCTTTTTTTCCTCCTCTCGTTCGTATCGTTGCACACACAAACGATCACACATACATGTACACACACACGTTCGCATTGAGAGACGAGACCGTGAAGAAATGAATCGACGTGTTCATACACCTCTCGCTTCCATTCAGGCCTAATACCGTGCCGTGATTGTAGTGTGTTGTATGCACATCTTGATCAAACAATCGAAGCAAGTGTTTACACGTAAAACATAACATAACCGTTAAAACGTAAACGTTAACATTAGTACAATACAATACTCAGACAATTCATGCATCCATAGGCACTGAGCCACACACACACACATACACCTCCATACATACAAACACAAGAGAAAGAGAGAATGGGACAAAAACAGACGAAGTTGAAGAGCTAGATCAAAAGAGAGTTTTACGTACAGATATTCAAAAATGATTATTATGACTTTGATTGTAGTCGTATATTTATAATATGAAACCATGCACATACCTTTACTCACTGTTAAACAACATATTCAAACGGGCCACAAGAGAAAAAAAAGAGGTGAATGAGAAAAAGACACACATTGTACTGACTGCCTGAAAACAACTTGTTGTTCTTTATTATTATTGCGCGAGCGGTGTATGTGTTGTTGTTATTTTTTTTTCTTCTTCTTGTTTTCTACTTCTTTTCTTTTCGATTCTTTTCTTCACTTCAAAAAAAAATTGACGTAGACTGTTAACTTCATTCCATGCAATTAATGTGTTCTTTAATGTGTTTTGATGTTCTAAATCCAGGAATGACATTACAAAAAAATGCACACGATGTGTGAGACACAGATCAAGTGAGAGGGAGAAATAAACGATACAACAACATGTCTATGACAAACGTTTTTTTCCCCTTGATTCTGGTTTCTTCTTCTTTTTCTTTAACTGCCTCAAAAGCTACATGATTATTTTGCGAATTAATTACCCTATTCATCAGAGCAAAGAATCGCGCATTTCAAAAGATTTCCTTTTCAATTTCAACAACAACAACAACAACTGCAAAAATTGCGCACATTTAATGAAAAATGAGAGATGAAAAAAAAAAAACGGCAAATAAATAATTATTCAATATATGCACGAGTGATGAAGAGAATGTCAGAATGAGAGAAAGAGAGGTAGAGAGAGAGAGAGAGCGAGAAAGATTCAAACCGAACATATTTTCGTAGAATCAAAGCGATCAAGTGGAACAGGTTGGTCGGTATCTCGCATAATCTCGAATCAAGACTGTACGAAACAAAAAGAACGAATATTTATTCTAATTGAAATCGAATGAATTGTGAATTGTGCATTTCTGTTCATTTTTTGTTATTGTTGTTGTTGCTGTATTTGACTCAATTCACCCGATATTAAGACAAACAATGCGTACGATTGATTCAAACACCTGTCCACATTGTCAGTGCACGCACACAACACTCAACCATAACCATACAACCGCGACCACCACGATCCATCATAGATACGCATTTTTGTGCATCGATATTTTGTGGCTACGCTCAATGCACACATACACACCCACTTGTGTGCTCACTCAATATGGGGGCACCACCACAAAAATTTACATCATTATTATTTCATGACTTAAAATCACTTGTCTATCATTATTATTATCATTTATTTCCGTCTCTTTTTCAAAATTGCATTGTGACAATTAACGGAAGTGATCGAAGAAAAAAAAAAACAACATCAATATAGCATGCGCATTTAATTTCGTGAGTCAAAGTGTGTACGGTTCAATTTTTTTGCAATTTTCAATTAAAACCTTTTTATTTTGATTTATCTACTCATTTGATTTATTACGTGTGTTGTCTAACCACTTTCATATAGGCAGAACAATAATTATGATTAATCAGTACACTCGCAAAATATTCCCGTTTCGATTTATTGCAAACTTATACACCAATGAACCCCAATACAAATATATCGATATTTCATGACCCAATAACTTCAGGTCCGTAATTATAAATTTCTGAAATATAATTTCAAATATGTATTACATTCAAATGGACATTTGATTTTATAGGCATTCAATGAATAACGTGTTTCTGTTTTATTTGAGCTGCAAATCACACGCACACCTGCGTAACACCGCACTTTTCGATTAATCACAATACATCTATGGCTTCTTTGACGGTTTTCGATCAAACCAATAACACAACGTACAATGACCTAGATTTTGGTTTATAAAATTGTCTTAACGAAATCTAGACGTTTTATTACACGATTTTTAATCCCGTTCATGTTAACGATGGAATTATTGTACGACCGGTACAGATCTGATAGCGATCAATGAAACACATGCATTGTCATTGCGGTCGAGATGCTGTCAGTGTGAATTGAACACGTTTTGGAGTGTGCAATGTAATTTACCATGTGATGAAGTCAACAAAATGTTTTCCGTTTTTTTTTTGGATTTTGTTTGTTTCAACTGCTGAAAGTGATTCCAGTTTTACTTTACCACTATTACCATAACCAGAAGTTTGAACCAGCCACTTAAATGAATAAAAAAAAAAACAAAGGACAAGAAGTTTATTTTAATACGATGAACTAATGAACGATGCAATGGACATTACATCACTGTGTGCCTCGTTTAATGATTGAAACGTGTGATGTCCCTTTATCGTTAATAACATCGAATTCACCGCCAAAACACAAATTCACAATATTTTGAATACTTATAATTTATTTTGCCCAAAAAATTGTTTACTAATCATCTTTCGGTCTAACTGAATACTCAAAACGGTAATATTTGAAAGTGTTATTGGTTTTTTATAAACCGTCTGTTAACAGTAATTACATGCACAAAAAAAACACAAATGTCATCACTTTTTTGCGGTATACCAACACCGAAAATCAAAGCAATAAGCAAAATATACTGCCATATCACATGGTTGTAACCGACAATACAATGAACTCCTGAAATGACATGTAAATAGCAATTGGGGACATTTCGATTATATTGTCTGGTATACTGTATAAAAAACACGCTTAAAAAATGCCTCGTACAAACCGTAATTTCGTAGCTCGAATTGTATCGATAGTCGATAATCGTCTTTCGCTTGAAAATTCATTAAAATATACAAAAATGCGGTAGCCTTCTGGCTTTATTCTTTTTTAAAGCTACAAACAAAGTTCTCATAAAAATCTGTAGGAAAAACGTCAGTTTTAAGGAAAATAATCCTCCCGAGTGGAAAAAAGAATAAAATATTTGTGAAATAACATAAGGAATCTGATAAGATTTGGTGTTAAGTTGACAGCTTTACTTGAAGCCAACATGAAAAAATTGTTCACACAACTTCTGTCGTCTTCATGTGCAAAAGATTTCAGTATTCTATTTGATCGGAACATTTGATGTGAATTCAAGAAGAAATTTACATAAACGCAATTGAAAAATCATGATTTTAGACCATCAAATTTACTTCTTATACGTTAATGTCAACAATTTTGTGATTCAAATGAAATACAAGTGAGACTAAATGCATGAAAAGTCTTGAATTAGGTAACCAAATCATAAATGGCCAACATTTTGAGTCCAAAGTGTTTGTCATTCGTGTTATTGAAGTAACATGTTTTCAATCGAATACCATTTTCAGTATGCTCCAAAGACATATTTATTTGTAGTCCGTGAGTCTGGATTGTTCGAAATCTACCAGTTTTGTAATAAGTTTTACTTCAAATGTTAAATCATTTTGTATGATTCCAGATCGTTTCTCATAATAGTACCGAGATCTCGAAAATCATCGACGATTAATTTAGTTAATGTGCTATTATAAAATTCAACATAAACCGTTGTCGACAAACAGCATTGTGGGTATTGCATAATTCGGTGGCAAACATAATCACATCAATGCAATGCGGTATTCGCTCCGATAACGATATTGTTATTGGTATATAACCCTTTAAGTAGTAATGTCGTAAATGAAAGTACGTAATTATCGTGTGTATTTTTATTGTATCGCATTCGTATCAAATGATAATCGTTACAATTTAGTTAATCGCTGATAATAAATGCTTTTATATTTTTGTTGGCATACATTGTTCATGCAAAAGACACACAGTAACATTTTTTTTTTGGAAATATTCACGGTCTTTTGCCGGTGCGAAGGTTTTGCGATTCAATTCCGGGTGCTGTTTTTTTTATGTAAAACGTTCCGAATCAATTTAATCACCCCAATAAATGAATTTATACCGTTTTTTGGTTAAAACTGTATCGCTTTTGTTATTGATTTATCATCTATTTGCTACTAATTTCGTTACTACTCTGAACTTATAGCAATGCAAAGATGTGCATGAAGTACATAATAGCATGCTGACAAAAAAAATTGACATAACATTTTCTAGGAAGTAATCAAGCGAAATACGGATAAAATTTTCCAAAATGATCACAATTACGGTTGGTGTTCGAAAAGAGCAAACCGGAAATTCCACAAAAACTAATATACCAAATAACTAGTAATAATGCCATGTTATTGTGAATTGTCCGCTGTTTTACTTATAACAAAGGTAACGAAACTATTATGTTGTTAAAATGAACCGAACTGCAAAAAGTGGTTAGCGCACTAATAATGTATCGATGACATTTTTATTTGGTCTTAAGGTACAGCTAGGGGATAACCATGAATTGCAGATCGAATAATTTATAATAATAAACGCTATTTCTCTCTATTTTTCACTAATTCTGCTAGTATTTCTACTAGTTTGTTCTAATACTGCTAGTTTTTGCTAATTTTTCTAGTACGTCAAAAATATTGCATACGTCAGATTGACTGCATGATCGGATAACCGAAATGTGTTTACGTAAATGTTTCAAGTTGACACTTTCAACGTGTATATTTGAAGCAGGCATGTAATCTATTTATATTTATTGAAGTTTCAGTCCTTTGAATATTGAAATTATTATCTACATTACAACATCAGTGCTATCAAATCAAGTTTCGGGCTGTATATATTTTATTAAAATAATTTTTAAGTGTTTTTTTCTCTTGATTACACTCCACTTGCTTTGTGCTTCCAAGCCTGCTTCATTCATTTTATATTTTTCAATTGAATTAAAATTATTTAAATTCAAAATTGATTGATAAAATACTAAAACAGAAAAATTGAATATCGTGTGAGTGAGAATTATTGTTTGTCAAGTTTTACGTTTACAGAGACGTATACGTTTTCAGTAAGAAATCTGTCATCAAATCTACATTTCCGATTGCAATTCGTAAATTGTAGTTAATACAGATGGAACGTGCTTGGTTAAGTGCCATTGAATATATTTTTATTTAAAAATGGGAAAAAGCGTATTTAACTACATATTTTGATACATTTTAGTTCAACACTATTCAATTCGTTTGTTTTGTGAATTTTATTTTAATTAATTATTGCAATAAATTCAAGAATAAATTCTTACTAAAGTATATACGTGTACAGTGCTAATTCTGCTATTTATTGCTAATTTCTCTATTTTCTTCATGTAAATTTCCCTATTTTTTTGCTAATGTGCTAATTCTAATTCGCATGGATATCCCCTAGAGGTACAGCTTTTTTTTCTTTGCGGTTACCTGTCTCAAGTTCGTGTTATCGCGGTTGATTGACATCAAAGCTATCATCATGCAAATTATCGAATTACACAAAGTCTACAGAAAGTTTGTAAGGGAAATCATTTTGGAAATCTTTTGGTCCTAGTCTCACCTGGTCTTATTTTTGGTTAGCCATTGTGGTAATTTTCAACAATCAATTCGATTTCTATCAATGTAAAATTACTCGGAAGCAAATGTTAATTTGAGTTTATTGCAACTGCATAGCAATTACATCATTCCTTTCCGTATTATCCGATTTTGATTGAAATCGGTTAGTTCACAAGATTCAGAGAACGAATAAAGTAATCTTGCATTTCTTTTTTCAATCTACTATGCAGAATCTACACGATATATTTGCGTGTGAAAATTTAATAATAATTCATTGAGTCTGGAAATATCGAAAATGTAGATCTTCTTAACAAGACGTAATAAAGCTTCCATATTATTAATTTCACAGGGAAAATCCACTATGTCATTAGAATCAATTGTTTGTTACTTACCTCAATTATAAAGTTCATACAATATTCAAATTGGTCAACTTTGTATTAGGTTTTAAAAGCAGACAATATATTTGGATTTTGTCATCTGGATATTTCAGCTCATCTGGATAACGTTAGGCGATGATACGAAATGAAAACAATAGAAGTGATTGATATAGTTATGGTAGTATTTATGATAGTACCATCTACTGTTTTCACTCCATATCATCGCCTAACGTTATCCAGATAAGCTGAAATATCCAGATGACAAAATCCAAATATATTGTCTGTTTAAAAGATATTCAACTGAAATAAAAAATTACAACATTGGAAACTGAGAAAACCAAAAGCAAATACGCCTTGGTCTTACGTAATGGAGATTGGGGTGGATGTGAATCATTCGTATATGTAATGTTAATAATTTAATTGGACTCAAGTTAAAATACATTCAAAACCAGTTTGGATCGTTGAATTAACTAAAAGTTATTGTTGTGATATTCTATAAAGATGCGCAGTTCTTCAAGTTAATTGAACTTTTTATTTATGGCCTTTTTGACATAGAAAGCAGCACAGATCACTTTCATTGCTAACACATTTTTCACAAACAAATCGTTTGCATCTATTAACACATCCGAAGACTAATTTATATAAATACCCCTCTATTTAGCATATTTCGATTTTATAACATTAATTCGTATCTTTCAAACGAAAAAAATTGAACAAAAATATTTATTTTAATAATATTTACTAAAAATTCACATTGCACGTACAATGTGTTATGTGACTTCGTTCTTTTATTATCACACAGATTAAAAAAACGTGAGAAACACCGAAGTAGAGGCAAGAACAATGGCGATAACTTTTACATTATGACTATGTCTGGCAAAAACCAAACCATTTGAATGCATATTTTTTATCAAACTCAAATAATATTATACGTATATCAATAAATTAAGACTGCTGAGAGTGTATCTTAATTCAATATGAAAGAGATTGAATATTGAAAATATTGTTTGATTATTTCCGGCATTACAATGCATCAAATTAAGTCGATGGAAATAATAATGAAGATTTAATTGAAATCGTTAAGAAAATGCTTGTAGTTATCGATGTTAATGTGATTTATTCGAATGAATAAAATTCGCACAGATTAAAAAAATATTTGTAATTTATTCAATCAAAATTGTTTATTTTCTTTTATATCAATGACATTGTCACTAGTTAAAAATGTGCACATTCCTTTCCCGTCATTGTGTAAGAGATTTGAATCAATTTTATTCAGTTATAGTCCAACAACTTCGCCAGCTTTACGATAATCAGCATTGGCAAATATTCCCGATTGATTTTTAGCTATTGCGCACACCACTGAGCCACGATCACTGTATCGATTCGTTTTATGGCCGATCAACTCCAGACCCGTGATTAATTGCTGAAAATTTAAAATATTCAAATGGAAATCCGTTCAAAATATTTAAAAACATCTCAAATTTGGTACCTGCGTATTTCCATATTCGTATTGTACTTCCATCGGTATAAGCTGATGATGTATTCGTGGTGCATCTACAGCTTCTTTGATGTTATGATCAAACCAAAACATGCCGGCAATAACCTAAAACATTTGTTGACAATTGACAATAATCTCCTCATACAAATGGAAAGCATTTATAATATATTTACCATTGCTATAGCAGTTGGAATTTTCACACCGCCCGCAGCGCCAGCGACTAATCGCACCTCGCCATTATCATCGGTTACAATAGTAGGACTCACCGAAGAAGTTGGACGCTTGCCGGGTGCAATAAAATTGCTTGGCGATGGCTGTAAGCCGTAGTAGTCTTTGAAATTCTTCACACCAAAATCACTCACTGCATTATTGAAAATGATTCCAGTTCGTTTGCCAGTTTTTCCAACGCCGAAACTGAACAAGAATCAATTTATGTTCATATATCAATTACGAATGACCGATAAAATGGAACAAAATTAGAAAAATTTATCTTACTAGTAATTAATCGATGATGTTACGGATATTGCATCTCCATTCGGTGCAATTATTGACATATGCGATGTCCCTTTATCATTAATAACTTGAAATTCACCACCATAATGCTTTGGATCATGCGACGTTCCATTGTCATTTATTTGCTCACGGATTTCATTGCCAAACTCTGTTGAGAGTATCTTTCGCGCAAGCTAAATGGTCGAAACATAATGATTTGAATAATTAGATGTATTGTTGGTCCGTTGGTTTATTGACAATTAAAAAAAAATCCAAAACTCACCTCCGGTGGTAGACCCGTATCATTGATTTTTGTGCGGTATCCGAACGCTTGAAGTTGTTGAATCGAAAGAGAAATTCAATCAGAAAATGTGTGGACGACATAAATGCATTCATTTAATATTTCGAAAGAATTCTTTTTACCATATTTAAAGGACTCAATAAAACGGTGATATGTTAGAATGCGTTCTTCTTCAGTTGCAATAGATTTCGATGTCATATTGTAGCCGCGTAGAACATTCAAAATAAATACAACTAGAGGCCCACCACCCGACGGTGGCACATGCACAACATTATTTTTTATAGGCACTGATAAGGACTCTTCCCACCGTGACCTGAAACAATGTTTAACGAATGTATTGAAACAAATGGTAACATCATCATAAATACTCAAATTATTTTCAAAACTCTTGTATGTTTACTTGTATGATTCCAAATCTTTTCTCGTAATAATACTGCCAAGGTCACGCAAATCGTCGACGATTAAGTTGGCCAATGTACCAGTGTAGAAATCATCGCCACCGTATTCGGCAATCATTTTGTAAGTGTCGCACAATTCCGGGTGAAATTTTACATGTTCGCCTTCTCGACGTGGAGTATTAGTACCATTCACAAAGAAAGTTTTTCTGTTGAAATGAGGAATAAACGATAATGATGAAGTCGTCAATAAAAGTGTGTATTTCTTACCTAAAATGATTGTCTGTGAAAAGTGCTGGTGCAATAAAATCGGCCATATGTTTTGTAATTTTGAATCCATCTTCGCAGACTTTGATGGCTGGTTTAATCAGCGATTTCCATGGCATAGAACCGAATTTCTCATGTAATTCCCAATATCCTCTTACTTCGCCAGGAACTCCAATACTCAATGGGCTGTGTTGGTATTCTTCGTATGTTTTGAACATATCTCCGGTTGCGGCTAGCGGTGCCGTTTCTTTGGAATTCAATGAATACGACTTTCTGTCTTTGTGTATGTAGAGGTTTATGACAGAACCACCGCCAATTCCCATACTTTGAGCGGTTGCAATGCCGTTACAGAACAATGTAGCAATGGCCGCATCAACGACATTTCCACCTTGATCGAATATGTCACTGGGTGAGCAAGAACACGACCAATTAAAATTGATGTCATGAAGATGAAACTTCACACTGTTACAAACCTGCCTATTTTACTGCATTGTTCCGAATCCGAGCACACGGCACCGTTTTTAAACTGATGCAATATTGAAGCGGACGGAGGCAATGGATACTCGGGATTTGGAATGAATTTCTTCGTTTCGCCTTCATCGCCAGTGGCGTGTTGCAAGTAATTTACAAATTTTTGTACATACAAATACGAAACCAACAACACAACTAGAAATATTACGATTAAAAAGAATTTATATGTCGGAGGTAATATTTTCCACCATTGAACGCATGATCTGAAACGAGAAAAATGTGAATAATTTTGATGCCTCTGGTGCAATGTCCAAACACAGTTTCTAATATTGCTTACATAGCATAACAAAATCTTAGACTTTTTTTAATATTTTGAATGGTTTGTTTGATTATGTCGCACGTGCTATGAGTGCCCTTCTTCAAGTCACTTGGTTTTTTATTGGATGAAACGCCATTCAAATGTTTTCTCAGTCTTAACATTTGGGACAATTGATTGAAAATGCCAATGAATTCGACTTAAATACTTAAGTATTCTAATTGAAATTTATTTACAAAACCATTTCAAAACTTTTTTTTCCAAATCAAAACATAGCTTGTTTACTATTTCAACGTGTAAGTATCTAATTTGACACATGTACAGATGGTGTGTGCGGTGTTTTTTCAACAATATTAATCTATTGATTATATAGTTGTGATCATGCGCACTTTCTATTTCATTTAATTTGGGGTAAAGGTGAATTTCAAAACAATGTTAACCGTTAATATGTTGCCACATTATTTGCTTCGACAGCTGAAATTCATTCATTGTCATTTAGTTTGAGAACAGTGTATATATTCTGATGAACAATTATTCAAATTCATTTTTCGGCTGAATTAATCGAATCATTCAGACGTTTGACAATCAAAGACAAACCGAGACACCATAAATTTTATTGTGTCTTTGACTTCGGGGTTTTTTCTTGTTTCTTATGAACAATCAATTTGAATTTTTAACCGATTTACTTTGTTGTTGTTTTTTTAGATAGAACTTTGAACGCCGTTGTCACGAATGCGGTCTTCACACATTTAATATATTAATTAATTCGTCATTTTTTCACACTATTTTTTTGATATAATTGAATCAATGCTATTTTTGTACAAAATTTATATCAAAATGCAATAATAATTATTGTTTAATTGATTGATAATTATTTTAAAAAAAAACATTTTCTTATCGCCTGAGAAATATTGCTATAGGGTGCTCTACAAAAAGACATTATTGAATCATTTTTATGTTGAAATGCGTTTCGCGTTGAAGAACTAAATGGTATTCAGTACCTTAATCGGTCGTTTCTCGCTCATTTTCGGGCCGAATTGCTCGCCTCAATGGTTTTTACTATAAAATATCGAGTAATTTTCCGCTCAGAGTTATAAAAACAATAAGCGTCTCGCAACTTTTCTATGTCACCTGATAAATTTCGTCTTCGTTTATGATTATTTTTTTTATATACTTATCGCTTATTAAGATGACACCTACTAAATATGTTCGCGTGAATGTAAAGTGATACTGACTTGTTTGATTGCTATTAACAAAAAAAACTACATGGTAATTCACGTTGTCTCGACTGATGATAATTAATGAGCTCACGGTAATCATTCGTAATGGATATAAATGAATGGATCACTTTAAATGAACTTAAGTATTATATACACACAACTGGAATATCGTTAATTTTAGATACCATGAAATTGAGTGATATGAAAACTATTTTCGCTAGATTTTAATTGATTTCTTTGCATGATCTACCTTCGATGTTTTTTGCGTCCAGTTTTCATAAGATCGGTTGGTAAAGGAGTTTCTGCCGGCGGATTCAAATCAATTTGTGCGGTTGCCATAATTGTGTTCACGTGCTTTGTATCGTCCACTCACTATATTTAACAGACAAAAGAAAAAGAAAAGACAAAAAAAAACAGGTTGTATGCACTCATTATCGACTCTCAATGTCTTCGACAAATTATCAAAAATGTATATTAATTTATAAGTGTCTGTATAGTGTATATATTCTATGTGCTGGTTTCTCAATGAAAATATTTTGGACATTAATATGAAAAAGTTTATTCATTTCCAAAAAATGTCCAATTCACCTATTGCATATGAATTAAACACACACTTTTTTCACTGAACAAATTTAACAAAGAAAAGGATGTGTAAATTGTTTCGATATGAAAACATATTTTAAAAAACCTTAAGGTTTAGATTTGTATGTTAGTCATTCTACATTTCAAATTAAGAACAAAATGACTTACAATTTCAATTAAAACTAAATGTAAAAAATGCTGAAAATTGAGAAAACACTTGAACTCTGTTTAAGAAGAAAGCACACTGTTAGCACATCGGTAATCATCCAAGAAAAAAATACGCAGTATGGGAGATGATAAAAACGTTGACTAAAGCGAGAATTTGCTTCATTTCACACAACAGACGTCACAAATTCTTGTTGGATATGAAGGAAGAGAAGGAGCAAATTGTTGCTTGTATCGTTCGAAGTATAGACATGTATTTGTGTGCGTAGCATTTAATGCAATTTTTTCATTTCATTTTGTTGTATTGTCTTCTTCTTCAATTTTAAGACAGACAAGGACTGTCGATGCAGTTACTGCAGCATCAACAATAAATAAAATATGTGTATGTGAGATATATGCGAAAGAAAAAAGTTCTTTGAAATGATCTTCCACTAATTAGCAATCTCAGAAAAAGACATTAATCTAAATATTAAGTCCAATTGTTAAAATTATTATTACTTAAGTGCATTTATTAAAATTGTATAATTCATGAATCACGCAGTTAGTCAAGCACATATTACTAAAACAATTAATTTCTTCTATATCAGTTATCTTTTATTTTCTTTTATATCAATTACATTGATAGCAAAATAAGTAATAGCAAAAAATATGCACATTTTTTGTTGGTATATGCAATTATTATGTAATACCGTTTGGTTATCAATTGTATTTCGTTATAGTCCAACAACTTCGCCAGCTTTACGGTAATCAGCATTACCAAATATTCCCGATTGATTTTTTACTATTGCGCAGACTACTGAGCCAAGTGCACTGTATCGATTCGTTTTATGGCCGATCAACTCCAGACCCGTGATTAGTTGCTGAAAATTTAAAATATTCAAGTGGAAATCCGTTCAAAATATTTAAAAACATCTCGAATTTGGTACCTGCGTATTTCCATATTCGTATTGTACTTCCATCGGTATAAGCTGATGATGTATTCGTGGTGCATCTACGGCTTCTTTGATATTTTGATCGAACCAAAGAGTTCTGGCAATAATCTACAAAATTGATGACAATTGGCGATTTTTTTTTTTTTAATAGAAATGAAAACGATTTACCATTGCCATCGCGGTTATAATTTTCACACCTCCCGCAGCGCCAGCAACTAATCGCACCTCGCCATTATCATCGGTTACAATAGTAGGACTCACTGAAGAAGTTGGACGCTTGCCGGGTGCAATAAAATTGCTTGGTGATGGTGGTAGGCCATAGTAATCTTTGAAATTCTTCACAGCAAAGTCACCCATCCCGTTATTAAAAATAATTCCGGTTCGTTTACCAGTTTGTTGAATGCCGAAACTAAGCAAAAACCAAATTATGTTTTAATTGCGGAATTAATTTGTTATAGTAGTAATAGTATCTCACAAGTAATTAATCGATGATGTCACGGATATTGCATCCCCATTCGGTGCAATTATTGACATATGCGATGTCCCTTTATCATTAATAACTTGAAATTCACCACCATAATGCTTTGGATCATGCGACGTTCCATTGTCATTTATTTGCTCACGGATTTCATTGCCAAACTCTGTTGAGAGTATCTTTCGCGCAAGCTAAATGGTCGAAACATAATGATTTGAATAATTAGATGTATTGTTGGTCCGTTGGTTTATCGACAATTAAAAAAAAATGTCCAAAACTCACCTCCGGTGGTAGACCCGTATCATTGATTTTTGTGCGGTATCCGAACGCTTGAAGTTGTTGAATCGAAAGAGAAATTCAATCAGAAAATGTGTGGACGACACAAATGCATTTATTTTATATTTCGAAAGAATTCTTCTTACCATATTTAAAGGACTCAATAAAACGGTGATATGTTAGAATGCGTTCCTCTTCAGTTTCAATAGATTTCGATGTCATATTGTAGCCGCGTAGAATATTCAAAATGAATAGAACTATAGGCCCACCAGCCGACGGTGGCACATGTACAACATTATTGTCTATATGCACTGATAATGATTCTTCCCACCGTAACCTGAAACAATGTTTAACGAATGTATTGAAACAAATGGTAAAAATAAACACTCAAATGATTTTCAAATCTCCCACGAATGATTAAATTCATTTTTTTTTAAATCAAGTACGATTTTGAGTATGCCTAGAGTTTATGAATTTGTCTGCTTACTTATATGATTCCAAATCTTTTTTCGTAATAATACTGCCAAGGTCACGCAAATCGTCGACGATTAAGTCGGCCAATATACCATTGTAGAAATCATCGCCACCGTTTTCTGCAATCATTTTGTAAGTGTTGCACAATTCCGGGTGAAATTTTACATGTTCGCCTTCTCGACGTGGAGTATTAGTACCATTCACAAAGAAAGTTTTTCTGTTGAAATGAATAATAAACGATAATGATGAAGTCGTCAATAAAAGTGTGTATTTCTTACCTAAAATGATTGTCTTTAAAAACTTCTGGTGTAATAGAAACGGCCATATGTTTTGAAACTTTGAATCCATCTTCGCAGACTTTGATGGCTGGTTTAATCAGCGATTTCCACGGCATAGAACCGAATTTTTTATGTAATTCCCAATATCCTTTCACTTCGCCAGGAACTCCAATACTCAATGGGCTGTATTGGTATTCTTCGTATGTTTTGAACATATCTCCGGTTGCGGCTAGCGGTGCTGTTTCTTTGGAATTTAATGAATACGACTTTCTGTCTTTGTGTATGTAGAGGTTTATGACAGAACCACCGCCGATTCCCATACTCTGAGCGGTTGCAATGCCGTTACAGAACAATGTAGCAATGGCCGCATCAATGACATTTCCACCTTGATCCAATATGTCACTGGGTGGGCAAGAACACGACCAATTAAAATTGATGTCATGAAGATGAAACTTCACATTGTTACAAACCTGCCTATTTTACTGCATTGTTCCGAATCCGAGCACACGGCACCGTTTTTAAACTGATGCAATATTGAAGCGGATGGAGGCAATGGATACTCGGGATTTGGAATGAATTTTTTCGTTTCGCCTTCATCGTCAGTGGCGTGTTGCAAGTAATTTACAAATTTTTGTACATACAAATACGAAACCAACAACACAACTAGAAATATTACGATTAAAAAGAATTTATATGTCGGAGGTAATATTTTCCACCATTGAACGCATGATCTGAAATGAGAAAAATGACAAAAATACCGTTTTTCGATTTGTTTACAAGTTGACATAGAATTCGTTCACCTCGTCTATCATTCAGTTTACATTCATCGACTTTAAACTTGAATTTCATCTTTGTTTATAAATTTGAACACGTCATATGTGATAATGTTCGTGCTCTCATATTAGGCAGGTTGACGATGAATTATTCAAATTAATTTCACGCTACATTAACGTTCTCTTGATTAATCATTTAGACGTTTGGCAATCAAAGACCCGAAAATTCATGGAAACATACGAAATTTTATCGTGCTTTTGACTTCGGTTTTGTTTTCATTTTGAACATTCAATTTGAATATTTAACCTATTTATTGGTGTTGTTTGTGTGTGTGTATCTTTTTTTTAAGTAGAACTTTGAACGACGTTATCACGAATGCTGTGCTTTTCATATATAATTAATATATTCGCCAATTTTTTACGCTATTTTCTTTGTTATCAGAGAATCAATGCTATTTTTTCGTCCGAATTAATAACAAAATGCAACAATGTTTGTTTAGCAACACCGTTTTTATCTCTTGGGAATTATTACGACAGGGTGGTCTTGAAAATGACATCATACAATAATTTTTCTGTCGTTATGAATTATATTAAGGCAATTGCTGATCAGTCAATAGAGTCTGAAGGACGACTCCACACAAATCGATTAAGCCCATAATCATAGAGAAATCGCTGTTCACGCGAACATTTTCATTGAAACATGAAAATTTCCACTAAATTCAATAGATATTACTATGGTATATTATCGCATCGTTTACAGTCTATAGAATGATGGGAACGGTTTTATCGACCAAACTTTACGTCGGGAAACGTTTGTGTGTCACCCATTTATGACTATTTTATATATATATATATATGACTGTTGAGACGACACCTACTAAATATGTTCGCGCGAATATAAAGTGATGCCATCGAAGCGACTTGTTTTATTGTTTGCTAACCAAAAACCACAAAAACAACATCGTAACTCGCATAGTCTCAACTGACGATAATTAATGGGCTCACGGTAATCATTCTTAATGGATATAAATGAATGGATCACTTCAAATAAACTTAAGCATTATATACATACAATTAGAATATCGTTAATTTTTAAATATGTGCTTTCGTACCATAAAATTGGAACGAAAACTATTTTCGCTAGATTTTAATTGATTTCTTTGTATAATCTACCTTCGATGTTTGATGCGTCTGCTTTTTGGTGGACTGGATGGTATTGGTACTGGACTATCTATAAACGAATCCGATTCAATTTCTACGGTTGCCATAATTGCGTTCACGTGCTTTGTATCGGCCACTCACTATATTTAAGAGACAAAAGGAAAACAAGAAAACTGATAGTATGCACTTTACTCGTTATCGACTCACAATGTCTTCTGCGAATGATCAAAATCATAAAAAAAACGTGATATCAATAGTTTTCATTCGATGTATATTTATCAGATTGCAATGATTTTTCGCTGTGAATGTATATTTGAGACTAGTGATGAAATTAAAATTAATAACTATTTCAAAACAATAGCCAGTTCACCTGTTGCAAATACATTGCACACACTCTTTGCGTTAAAAAAATGTAAATTGCTAGAACAATTCAATTGTTCTTACTTTGTTGAAAATATGCATGAAAAAACATGATTTCAAATAAAATATTACACGATGACGGAATCGTCCATACCCTTCGAATTGTAATCAATATCATATCGATAGATGAACGAAATTAAGTTTGAAAATTTAAAAAAAAAATCGCATTTCATTTCTGAGTGAATATAAATTAAATCAATTGTTTTAACTTTAATCGTAATGATTCAAATTTTATCACCTTTTTGACCTTACAAATTGTACAAAAGATAGAACAACATACGTACGTCCAATTAAATAAAACGTTTAAAATGACTTACATTTTTGGCCAAAATTATATAAGATTAAGATTTAATCAGAATCACTAAAAAACAAACCACGTATTTTGGCGCTAAGAAACAAACTGTTAACATATTGACGTGCCTTAACACACATACTTGAAACATCATCAGTAGATTCAAATATAGTGACATATATATGCAAAAAAAGAATATTTGAACCGCTGAAATTTTGTGCATGTACGGTTAGGTTAGCACATTTAAATATATATATACATTGACCAAAATGTGAAGGTGACTTTTTTTTCATACAACAAAACGGTTGGATGGGCCGGAAATTCTTAGCGAATAAGAAAACAGAGAGAAAAATGTATTTTATATCTATATCTACTTACAAAGCGCAAAGAAGAAATGAATCTGTTGTTGTTTTTTCCTTTGTAAAATTATTCAAACAAAATACAGGGTCTTTCAGTTGAAGTCTAACATTCATGCCGGGGCATATAATATATAAAAAATATAAATTGGTTTTTTCCCTATTGTTATTCGTATTGACCAATGAGAAGTATAAACAAAGATTTGTGTGCGTAACTAAGTGTGTTTTGTTCATTTTTATTTCGTTTGTATTTTCATCATCTATATAATCTTCTTCATTATTGCGTTATTGAGACGGCTACTGTTCAGCATCTCGAAAAAAAGTAGCAACAACAACCATAACCAGAGCAGCAGAGTGTATGTGTGTGTGCGCGAGAATTAATATTCGCATATGTTTGAAATAACAACGAAAAAAAGTCCAGAAATTAGCATTTCGATATCATCAAAACGAATATAACCGACGCATACACAACCGACCAATATTCGCCAAATACTTAGCTAATGTATGAAAAAGTCATCGATAAACGCTCCAGTCGCTGTACTGTACTTTAAATAAGTACCAAATCGAATCAAAGTACTTTGTGCGTATAATTTTTTACCTTGTTCGGAAAATGCATCCGTTCAACGGACGAAGTTGTTTTTTTAAAAAAAATGTTATGCATTTATTTCATTCGTGGCAATGCGAATACTTGTTCAATAATTTGCATAAATGCTGTCAATACAACTGTCGTTGTAGTGGTAAATGAATCAAAACAAACCAGTTGACGTTTTGACGTTGACATTTTACGTAGACTCGTATATGAGACTATGTGTAGCATGTGTCAGTGAATGATGTGTATTGCGATTGATAAAGGGAAAAAACAAGACAATACGAAGATATAACAGCACCGTATTAATGTGATTAAACTCAGGATGATTGAAATTTCAAATAATTAAAACTCTAGTTTTTCTTCCAAAATTATATTCCTAAATTTTTCTTTTGTAATTGAACGTTCTCGAAAAATCGACATTGATGATGTGGCCCGATTTATCGTGTTTTAATTTATACAAATGCTGTAGAATAGTTTTATTTATATTTGCAATATTTAATACTCTAAAACCAAATTATTGCCTACGAAAATATGCGCGTGTCGATGTGATTAAATTAAGGTATCATTTTTTTTTTGATCCTTTCATTTTGCTCGAAAGCTGACTTTTTAACGGACAATTACAGGGAAGAAGTACGCGAAATGTTCCAGCATGCATATGATGGATATTTAAATCATGCGGCCGACTATGATGAATTACGACCACTAACGTAACTATTCAAATATTACGATTGAAATTTAAATATTTTATAATTTTTATTGTTCTCTCTTTTTCTATCAAAAAAAGATGCGACGGCCAAAATACGTGGGGCAGCTATTCACTTACTTTAATCGATTCATTGGATACATTGGCTGTGATGGGAAATTTTTCCGAATTTCGGCGTGTCGTCGATATTTTAATACAAAAGTCCAATTTCGATAGTGATATAAATGTGTCGGTGTTTGAGACAAATATTCGTATTGTAGGCGGTTTATTGGGTGCACATTTGATGCAACATCGTTCAGGTGCTGAACTTGAACCGGGATGGCCGTGTAATGGACCATTATTACGCATGGCAGAAGATGTGGTATGTTCAAATCATTTAAATCGACCACATTTGCGCATCAATTGAAAATTTATTCGTATTGTCACATACTGAATTAGGCGAAACGTTTGCTACCTGCGTTCGATACGAAAACGGGCATGCCGTATGGTACAGTGAATTTAAAATATGGCGTACCAATCAATGAGACCAGGTGAAGCATAACCAAATTAATTTAAGTCGCGCAACGTACTCATATATATGTATGTTCTTTTTTAAATTTCATAGTGTTACTTGTACGGCTGGTGTTGGGACGTTTATCGTTGAATTTGGTGCATTGTCTCGATTGACGGGTGATCCCATTTACGAAGAAGTCGCAATGAATGCCATTTATTCACTTACCAAATACATATCAAGTATTGGACTATACGGAAATCATATTGTAATTATCTACTATGCCATTGTATTATTAACCTAAATTCATATCCAATTTTTTCATTCTATAGGATGTACAAACCGGACGATGGACGGGCAAGTTTTTTTTTTCTTCTTATTTTGAACGTTTATTTCTTTTTTGGCCATGGAATTGTATGTAATTTTTGTATGTAATTTTTGTATGTAATTTTGGTATTTATCTCTATTAAAGGCGTTGACAGTGGCATCGGTGCTGGAGTTGATTCATTCTATGAATATCTAGTAAAAGGTGCTATTATGTTAAATCGACCCGAATTGATGGACATTTTTAAGGAGGCAAAAACGGCAATCGATAAATATCTTAGTAAAAATGATTGGCACATTTGGGCGAGCATGACCAAAGGTGTAGTGACAATACCTGTTTTTCAATCGCTTGACGCATATTGGCCGGGCGTTCTCAGTATGATTGGTGATATTCCAAATGCCATGAAATCCATTTACAATTATCACACGGTGTGGAAACAATACGGATTTCTTCCTGAATTTTATAATAGTAAGAGACAAACTACGGACATAAAAGTCAATTGATTTATTTCAAAACAAATTTTGTTTCATTACAGTACCGAATAGCGAGGCTGGTGCTAATAGAGAAGGATATCCACTGAGACCTGGTAAGTACTACGTTCCACATCTTTTTTCGAATGGCACATTTATTTTACCAGTAGAATAAATTTGTATTTATCTTTTAACGACGGCGAAAAAAAAATATATTTATAGCAAAAATAATGTCATTTACTTTATTCGTTTAGAATTGATTGAATCGGTGATGTACTTGTATCGGGCAACGGGTGATTCGTATCTATTGGAAATTGGCGAAGATATGCTTCGAAGTATTCAACATAGTGCAAAAACATCTTGCGGTTTTGCAACGGTATTTATCTGTTTAAATCGCTCTAAGTCTGTTTTTTAAAATTTATTTTTATTAAACGGGATGTTACTAAAAGTGTCACTCTTTCTAGATAAAAAATGTGCGAGATCATCGAAAAGAGAATCGAATGGAATCATTTTTCTTAGCTGAAACAACAAAGTACTTATATCTTCTGTTTGATCCTGATAATTTTCTAAACAACGATGGCAGCAGTGGAACAGTCGTTCAAGTATTGAATGGTGAATGTGTCATCGATGCAGGCGGTTATATATTCAATACAGAAGCACATCCAATTGATCCGGCTGCGTTAAGATGTTGCCATGAAACTCCATACAAAGAGATTATTTCGGAAGATTTTACGTCATCCCATTACTTGGGTGAAGTGTTTCAATTGAAAATCGATGCAGAATCTGAGCCAAGTGTTTCAAATGTTATGGTAAATGACGATGTACGTTTTCTGTTTTTTTATTTTCATTAAATAAAATAATTATAAATCTTGTCTTTGTTATAGGAATTAAATTTGAAAAGGGTGGTCGAATGGTTGAATAATGACGATGATAAAAGTGAACTGTTGAAATTTATCGATGAAGCGATTTCAAGTAAAAAATCCAATAAAATCAATCCATTGCTGTCAAAACCGACAAATACAAATGGAACGAGAAATCCAAACAATATTAATGCATCATACGAGGAGCTTATGTTGTTCGATGAAATTTTAACGGCCGAAATTAATCGAAATGTCACAAAAGATAAAAATCAGACTAAAAATAAAATAGTAATGAGAGATAATCAATCAGCGAATTGGAAAAGTGAACAACAGGAAACCGTTAAAATATCCGATGAACGAGAAAGCGAAAAAATTATTAGACCCGCAGAGAATGAAACACCATCAAAACCATTTGATCCTCAACATTTAATCGAACGCATTCGAAAATCGAATAGTCGATCATCGGTGACGTCGAACTATGAATTGCTTACATGCAAATCACAGTCATTTTTGCAACGTTTGGCTGTGCTCGGTGAAATATTAACATAAATTATGAAGCATGTTTCTTATGACAATTCCATGAAATTTATAAAATGAAAATGAGAAAAAAATCGTTATTAATTTGTATTTTTTTTTTTGGTTTTATTTTCCTTTGTATTTATTTTATTTTCAATGCATAATCCATTACAATCGAGATGCATCTGCATACGTCCATTTTGTGTAGCAAGACTTGTTGATTACACAAGAGAAAAAATGTCTATTATTCAAACACTAAACTGTTAATGGGCAGCTGGCTTAATGATGGTGTTTGCGTGGCTTTCCTTCATTTGGATCTGGAACTTCGTAGCCATCTGGCAATGCGCTATGAATGCAATAAAAGCGAATATTGATTAATGAATCGTCCAACGTGTTCAATTATTGTGTAAGACAGTGTATAATACATACTTTACGACTGGGTTGTGGAAAAGACTGTGATTACCATCACCCCATGGGAATTCCTTTCGGCGAATACGCAAGTGTTCATAGGGAACAAATTCTGGACGAGGCTCTTCTGCATGTTCTACGTGACCCAAGTATGCGTTCAACATACCTAAAGCAATGGCTGGAAATCCAACGAAGTATGTTAAACGTCTCCACAAAACGACTTTTTCTGTAATGATAAAATAACCAAAACGAAAATTCAATAACAATTGATTGAAAACTGTTCATTTTATAAATCGGTAATCGAGAGGATAAAGGTTATGTTTTGCATTTTTTTATTTTAATCGAATGAGAAATAGCACAGTCAAAGTGAGCGAATTTTCTGATACTAATTGAAATAATGTTGTTTCTTCATTCAAATTTAAAATAAATTGTTGTATGAAAAAAAAAAACTCCGGATTAATGGGATAAAATCAACGAATATTTAATATCATGTTACATAATGCCATTTCGTTTATAGTTTTTTCCCCATTCCGAAACAAAATAAAGTTGATTTTTTATTGGGAAGTTACCTTCACTGCTTCCATGTTCAGCCGCCGAACGGCGAGCTGCAGTTGTTTGGATAAAACGGCGGATGGTATGATTCCAAAACGATGCCATTCTTATTTTGTGAAAAGAATTTCTTTTACTTTTGTCGCCAGAATTGATTTCAAGAAAAATATTATGTGAAAAATTACTACGACTGACACAATTTCGCTTTCGTTTTGACATATGACAGCTGGCAATTTAAATGGCGATCTCAAAGTTGACATACATTCATTTAGATGGCACTAGTTGTAAGTTTTGTCAACGCATTTATTTGCTTAAAAAAACCGTTTACATAACACATTTTTCACATTTGAATTATTAATTTATTGTAAGAGAATAATAAAATTGCATTATTGAAACAAGAACAATGAAAGATGTTCCTAATTTAAAGTAAACATAACAAAAACTGATGACAATTGTTATAAAAAGAAAGTCTCCAATTCAAAGAAAATAATATCTGTTTTTGTTACAAAATGAAAAAAACTTAATAAACAATTTATTTTTTTGTATATTTTCTCTTTTTGATATCTTTTGTATTTTTTATACATTTTTTACACTTTTTTATTTGTTTTTATACATTTTTTGCTTTTTATATTTTTTTAGTTTTTTTTTTGTTATATATTTTTATAAATAATATCTTAAGTTTATCTTTTATAATGAACGTGATGTATTGAAAATTATATAAAGGAATTCCTTATTTTTTATGAGAAAATCATAAAATTAACGATTTGATTGAATTAATAATCATTATTGATTAATTTGGTTCATTAAATTTTGCTAAAAAAAATGATGTGAATATTTTTGGAATTACTATTTCACATATATGTATGGAATAGATGTATGAAATGGCGTCAAATAAATAGTCGCCTATTTTGTGTTATATGTTGTATTATTGCTTTAATAAAGATACAGTGTACTCACTGCAACGATCTAGCTTACATTCGCCAAAGCATTGCAAGTCCAACCATGTACTATTAGCTATCAAGATATCTTCGCTAATTTGGCCTTTATCATATGATATTGTGACATTTACACGACCTTTTGCCAATTTCAAAATCAAGTCAAAGTCTTTTTCACTTATTTCCTCGGTTATCTCATGGTTGAACTGTCCGAATTTAGTCAATTTTTTTCCGGCCTCAAGTATTTTTTGTATTCCAGCAATTGTTAGTTGCGTCTCATGGACTCTGATTTCTTCGAGTTTCGGTAGACGATTCACGATATTGATAAGCACATCTTCTGGAATATTTTTTACCGATAAATGCTTCAAATACTTCAATTTTTTTATAAATTTCAGATCATCCACATTGGTCAGGCAAACGTCAAAGAGTTCAAGCTGTACACCATTTGTAAACATTTCACTCACTAATCGATCCAAAAAAATGTGCGACATAAAATATGTGTAATAAAATGTTAATTCTTTTAACTTTTTTAATTTGCCCAGGTGTACCAATTCGTCATGTCCTTCATATGTGCCACAAAATACCAACGTTTCCAGATTTCCTCCAAAATTGCCAACATATTGAAACAGGTCTGTTGTATCTGGTTCCAATAGAAGTACTAATCGTTCCAATTGTGGGTTATAAATCAAAAATTCACCAACATCATCGTCGGATATGTTCTCAGAAACAAATGATGCTTCAATTAATTTTGGATAATTTCTCATAAAATCAAAATTAAATTCGTACAGTAAACCAATTCTGCTCAACTGTAACTCATATTCAAAATTGCAAATGGATCCGCTGGCACATCCCAGATCTATAAGAGATGTAAATGGTGATCGTGTATTAAAATTGACATAGGATCCAATACTGAACAATGCTGTCAATGATTTTCCGCAATAGTCTGCAATTTTATCCATAATATCGTTTTGGCAATCATGCAAACTGAGGGCACGGACCGATGAACCAAAAATGCTCAGATAGTGCAGTGCATCGGTTTCATTCATATCATATGGTTTTATTTCTTCTTTTTGTATGTGAAGCCTTTGAAACTTTTTCGGATAGCCAACAATTGAGTTGTAACGAAAAGTTGAGCATACTTTAGAAGCGTTAAAAAAATCCCGTATAGTGGGTAATTTTTTGAAGATTTCTTGAATACAAAAGTCGTTGAGTGTATTCAAAATATTTTGCGGCGAGTCATGCGGGGGCACAAAATTCAATACGTACAGTAAATCTTTATTTGGTACGCCATATTTGTACGTTAAATTAATAATTCCAGGAATGTTTTCTGTGCGAAAGGTCAATTGGTCCAAGTAAAATAATTGAAGGAACTCTTTAACGATGTCAGGTGATGTATTTGGTAGTATCAATTCCGTGATACCACGTCGATTTTCGGCCAAATTTATGTAGAACATATAATAAAATAAATAACTCACATTCGACAAAATAAGTTTATGGGCCGGAATGCGTCTCCTCTCGGCACCACATACAAAGTATACATCGGCCATTTTTTTCTTTAAGTACATTTTTTCATGTGATCTCGCTGCCAAAGCATTTTGCTTAGGTCCCACACTGAATTTGTCACCTTCCATTCTTCGGTATTTCCTGGGTTTCATGTCTATTTCGATGATATAAATTTCACTGTTTGTCACAAAAATAAATGTTTGAAAAAAACTTCACAAAGAACAGGGTGTTTCTCTCTTGAATGCCAAAATTGAACTGATTTTTCAAATGTTGTACTTTCTTTTAAGTGAATTCTTTTAGCATAAATAGACCTGTAAAACAGTAATTACCTGTTCTTAGCTAGTTGTTTGTGTTGGTGACATCTATTACAGTTTCATCTGCATGATATTCAATGTTAGTTTTGTCAGCTCAATTACATCTCATCGTCATTGCTGTGCACCATATTATATATTACCTTTGTATTGGTGTGACTCATTTGAATATTCTCACAATATTATTGAACGCTGTCAAACCGTTGACGCCCCTTTGTTTTTTATACAAAAAAAAAACATGTAAACTGCATTCCATGTTTCAATTGAAATATTTTCACTTTCTGATTATCGATGTGAAAGGCGACAAAAGCTAAAATTATGCCATCCAGATTGTCAGTAATTAAAATTTTCCAGAATGAAAAAACACATAAAAAACATACAAACATGTTTTTCATAAAACACATGAATTAATGGCAATCCATCAAGTCGAATCAATATTCGATTCTCCTTCGTAGTTTAACTCTTAACCATTTCAATCTGAGAACAATTTTATGAAATTGAATTGAAAAAATAGATCAGCAGTAAGATAGAAAGGGTATTTCTCCAGCAATGCAAAAATGAAATAAAATACAGAATCTATCTTACCTCTTTTCAATGTGAAGCATTGTTTTGTTCTTTGAAAGTCAAATATATGTATATTGGTAACAAGGATGCAGAATCGTTTTCTTTAAAATATTTGCATTTTCTACCTGAAAGCAGTGCGACGTGCATCTTACTTGCTAATCCATAAGCTATATTTATCAACAACGTGAACTTTCATCGGTCTTTAAAAAAAAAAAACCTAATATAAACAATTGTTCGAAAGAAATGCAGAATAAAAATATGCAGAAGACAAAATACAATATTTTATTAAGCAATAATAATCCGTCTAGAACAATTGTTACTGCTCCTATACTGTAGCATGACCAAATACTTAGAATGCAAGATATTCTCTTTCTTTGCTCATAAAAGGCATTTGATGTTGTCCTCAATTTCTTTCTTTCTTTCTTTGTTTTGTACGTTCTGATCATTTTTGTGATACTTACTATGAGCAAATGACTTTTTTCGATGAAGGTATAATCCCTACATACATAAAATTATTCAAAATTTGGAAAAACAGAGTCAAAAATGCAAAAAATATGTTATCGAAACTATTTAACTATTAAACAAGAATTCAAATCATAATTTAAGTATTCATAATTCAGAGTGAGCTCAGAATTATTGAATTTTTAAAAATGATTCGATTCGATGTAGAAAATTAAAGTAATTTTGATGAAGAAAGCGAAAAATATTCAATGCCAATTGATTATTAATACCATTAATACTATTGATTTAATAATAAAAAAAATGAACTAATTAACCGAGGGCATGAATCCTCTACTAACTTTGCTTGAAAGATACGTTTTTACTGCGGATATCTTTTTGGTATAAATAATGTTCGATGTGTCGATCAGCTTTTCGATTCATGGAATATTCAATAAAATTATTGGGATTATACCCCGATATACAATTTTGGAAAAAGAGTTAATTATGAACTCACTGTTGTGTAATATTGAAAACGTAATTAAATATGAGCATATATATGAAGTTCAAATTCAAATTGATGATAAACGTAAAATATCATATTTTGAAATCGGTAAAATAATTTCTGAATCAATATTATTTTAATTGGGAAAATTGAAGCATTATGTATATAGCATGAAATATAATATTTCCTATGTTACCTGCTCTTACTGTTTTTTTTAACAAGAAAAGTCATTCAATTTTATTCCATTCAATAATAATTAGTTTTTATTAAATATGTTTTGATTTTGTTTTAATATTATTTTAATTACAACAAATGTGTTCGATTTCCTTGAGTCTTTTGCTGTGCAAAAAATCGTTGGTCGATCATCATGGATTTGGGGCTGGACTTCTTCAATTTTTTTCTTTTGAATCTCCATAGTAGCTTCGTTGCACATTCAATGAATGAAACGTATGTTTACAAAAAACCTTTGCCCTTAATATGAAATGCAGTGACTACCAAGACCATACAAAACGATTCATCATGGTCATACAAATTCCAAATCTCAATGCAAATTCAACCACAGTCAATTTATATGTTACTCATTTCAAAATTACTTATCAAATACTTCTTCTTACGTTGATCATTTAAACAGACAAAATTATTTATACACAGAATTAGGCATTCAACTACTGTTCAGAGTTTTGTGTCACTTTGATTTCTTCAAACCATTCCAAAGTGAAACCAAAAAACACTGACACATTCTTAAAACCCATTTTCAATGTAATTGTATTGTATTTGAATAGAAATTGTTAGATGTTAACCGAAAATAAGTGCTAAAACCTACAGCATTACTATAGTGACTGAGGGGAAAAAATATCAAAACTCCGTGAATTATATATAATTACAAGAACATTCATGAAATTTACATAAAAAATGGTCGAATTTTGCTTCCGTGATAATGGCCTTCGGTCGGAGTTATGTGCAAGATGAATTTATTCCGATGCATGGCAAATTTTTGATGGGACATTTCATGCACAATCTTCAACTATAAACATCTGTGCATGCCATGCACTAAGCATAATTATTCGTTCCATTCACTGAACATTTTTTTTTTCTCTTTCTTTTCAAAATGATGATGAATATTCAATGGATTGTATGGGCCTCTCAAGGAAAATGTAAACAAACTCAAGTGTTTGCAAATTCATCAAACCCATCGAACATATATATGTGTGTGTTTATATCTGCATTTCTCATAAATCGTACGCTACTCGAATCGCTTTTCAAGATTTTGCTTGAGAAAATGTATACTATGTATATTCCATGTACATTATAGCCCAACACAACGACCCAGTTCAGTGTTAGACCTTTAATTTATTCCATAATGACCTCTTTATATTTAGTATTCTCTTCGAGCAACAGCCAATTTTCATCATTCCATATTTATCATGGCTCCTTCAAATGGCTAAAATTTGACCTTGCTAAAAAAATGATTACAAAACATATACGCCCACGAAACATATACACACACAATGGCTTGATAAATCGGTTGGCGGTGTATATTCATCGTGGTTTTTGATATTGTTTCTCATTTAGTTGGGAATTTCGCGACGAAATTGGCCGAAATTTTGACTATGTACCCACTATCAAAAGAAAACTACAATGTAAAATCGACAAACAACATTTACAATGCGGTTGAAATTGTAAACCTTGAGAAAATATCGATGTAAACATCAAGCTGTTTTTGTTAAACTTTTCAGTCGAAAATCGGTTTGCATCGTCTTACATTATTTATACAATATTAACCCACAACTTTTGTATTCAATGTTTACCAAAGTTGGCTATTTTCAATTTATGAACTCATTCAACATTATTTAAGCCTTTAGTCAAATTTCATAAAGGTGGTGCCTAGATTCATTCGCCAAAACAACATTATATTGGAACCGAAAACTTGCACTAAATATCAATACATTTTAACTGTTAATTGTTTAGTACTTCGTCCAAGTTCGAAGATAATTTCGTATGTAGGCAACTCCCTTATTTCGTTGCAGGAGGCAAAATGTTCGGTAATCATATACAAAAATAAATCCGAGCCTTCAACAGGCTGTTATTTGTATGAAACGTATCATATGTTGTTGATATTTTCATTTTACTGGTGGCGCAAATATTTGCAACGAACATTTGATACAAAATGGATTTATGATGGGATTGACAGCAAAATATGGTAAACATGAATGTATCTTTTAATCTGATAACTTCCACTTACGAAATCGATGGTTGTTGTGCTTTCAAAAAGACAAAGTTTATTGTTTACATTGATCATAAGCATCAATAATTCATCTTTTCAATTCCAAGTTTCGTCTCGAAATCATTCGAACGAGTGAACGAAGTTTTTTTTATGTTGGAAGTGGTACTGCAAAACAAAAATTAGATTGTCTAAAACTAAATTATCACAATGATTTTAAACTAAGTTCTTTTCTCTGAAAAGTCTCTCTCTCTCTTTCTGTTCACATTGATTGGTTGAAGTGTTTGTTTCGCCTATGAACAGCTTTTTGAATCATTGTCAACTAGAGTAATGTGTGTGTGATAGAGAGATGTTTTTCTGTAAAATCTACAAATTCAAAATTCGAATTTTCTTTCTTTTGGGTAAAAATTCCATGTGATCACATATGAACTGTGAATTAAACTTATGTTTATATGATACAAAAATTTAAATTTCATACGATCAAATGCATCTTAAATGTTTTTAATTGTTCAGTTTATCCATATAATGATCCAATGAGAAAGGAGTGAAATTTCACCGCAAATATTGCGATCGCAAACAAAGAATTTCATATTTTCAACGATCAACATCATTTAAGTCGGCGTTTCACTTCATTTACATCTTTTTCATCTTGTAAAACTAACGGTGTAGACTGTAGAAACAATTATAAGCACATCATTTTCTTAAATATCAATGAATGACTAAATAAACAAGTGATTTGATAATCACATGATTTCCTTACTGATCATTACTTACTAATATTTCTTGCATATCTAAAGATGTTTTGATAATCTAAAAATATTTTTCTCTGCATCGGAGATGAGTTCATATGACCCATTCATATAAAAATGTGCAATTTTTTTTTGTACAAAATCAATTTAACCCACAATTATTTGGTTTTAGTATTTGTCGATTTTTATTTAAAAAAAAAAAAAAAAAAAAAATTGGCAAACTTTCAAAAGTAAAGAATTGGAGGAATTTTTTTTTTATTGAAACAATATTCAAATATTTTAATTTTACTTTTGAAGTATACGTTTTTAAGTTGCAGCGGAGTGCCGATTAATCTGCAGCCACTCAGAATGACTTTTTGTTTGTTTAAATGTTGCCTTTCTCAATTGAAAAAATCGAAAGTGATCAAAAGTGGCGTTGATTTTGTTTACTGAACCACTGAAAAACCGAAAAAAAATAAACGAATTGCATTGAAGAAAAAATGGATCTTATCAATACACATAAATATACATAGATAATCTAATTTTTTTATTGTTCAATGCAATTTATTCAATTAGATTGACTCAAATTCAATGTGTTAGTAACATCTACATCTAAATAGATAAATCTAAAATATTTGTGTTGTTGACGATGATGATGATGATGACGACGACGGTTTAAAGATCTGTATGTAGAACGGGCGGTCGTTCATTGAGACCATAAAGACTCATTGTATCGCTTTTTGGACTTTGCATTTCTAAGTGTCGGCTTTCATTTTGTGGACTTTTACTGCCATCGCTGACATATTTGTAGCTAAAATTGAGACTGCATGTGGTTTGCATTGGTCGATCACTGCCACCCGAAACGGCTAAATTATTATTACTGGCATTTGTTACAATAATACCGCCAGCAGCGCCGCCAGTTTTCGTTGTCGAGCAAAATTTCTCCGAGCTTCGTTTACCGAAACGTGGAAAGAAACTATTTTCCAATTGTAATTGGGTGTTAAAATCTTTGCCAGCCGTGCATGTGAACGCTTTCAAAAAGCTCTTCTTGAAATTATCACTCAAAAATGCATATAAAATTGGATTCATTGCACTATTCGAATAACCTAAACAACCGACTAAAACGAATAATGTGATTTGTAGTCGTGTATTACAAACGTGAGGTGGCGATGTGATCAGAGCTACTTGCGAAATCCAGTATGGTAACCAACATAGTATGTAAACGGTAATAACGGTAAGCACCAATTTGGTAACCTTGCGATGTGATCGTTTTTTCTCTTTGGATCGAGTTTTTGGGCCGACCGTTTGTAATTTACGCAATACCATCGAATAAAATAATAAAATCAAACTCAATGGAATTAAAAAACCAAGTATTAACGAGTATAAGGTGAACGTTGTACCAGAGCCGGCTTCATTATCTTGTGGCCATTCGATGTTGCATGTCATCTTTTTACTTTCTTTTTCAATTGTGGTCGCGTATAACATAACCGGTAGCATTATTACAGCGGATGTTGTCCATGCAATTGCTGCCACAATTTTTGCAACAAATGGTGACCGATAACGTGTCGATGACACCGGATGACATACAGCAATATATCGATCGGCTGACATTATAAACAAAAAAATCGACGATGTAAACTGTGTTATCGATGTTGAAACCATGTATGCTTTGCACATTGCCTTGCCAAATGTCCATTCGCCCAGATGCATTGTTATTATTAAAAATGGTATTCCAATCAAAAAACACTAAAAAGAAACAACAACGTTAAATCGAATGTATGAATCAATTGAAGCCAAGACATTATTTTATTAATATTAATTAAAATGGAAGTCGATTAAGCTTATTAACCATTCAACGGCTTTAAAGTGACCGTTTTTTTATTCGAAATAAATGCCATTCTGGAAAACATAAAAAGCATGATAAAAAAGTCTTTTAATATTTGCAAATGACTGTTTTTCATCCCTTTTGGTCTTGCATTACAGCTATTCTTGAGAGAATTGTTCCTATGCGGTAATCAAAATTGATTGACGCGAATTCATGAATGACGAGCGAGCACCCAAAACTCAAATTTGCAATTCAATGTATTTTAAAAACTTATTTCACAACTAATCACCGCTCCAAGTTTGAAATTTTTTGACATAGCCGCCCCATGTGTTCTTACCAAAATATACCGAAGGTGTTAACATCAATTTTTTTATAGGTAATGGAAAAATCCAAGGGGGTTCCGGCATTGACTATTAACTGTAAAAAATTGACATGGGGTTTTTGATCAAAATTGTTATCTGGGGAGAGATTTTCGTCGAAAACCACCCGAGAAAATCAAATGTAGTGTAAAAATTTGTTGCTCGGAAAAAAGGAGAGCAAAAAGGTCATTAGTTTTGAAATTGCTTGTACCGATCTCATAGTTTTTGTGGTGGGGAGGCGCTGTTGAAGACAAACATTGTCGAAAAATGTAGTTCTTATTGTCCGTTGAAGAGTTAATATTACTAATAAAATCGGTATATTATACTAAAGAACTTACCTCATCCGCGATAGCCAAATTTAAAATGTACATATTGGTGACGGTTTGCATTTTTGAAAAACGTAGCACCGCATAAATGACCAGTGTATTGCCAAATAGACCAATTATACAGACAAGTGCGTATAAAATCATCGATATTAAACTACCAACTGGCATTTGAATGGATGGGCATGATATGTATAATGTGAAATTGTTCATATAGCTATTCATAAGCATTTCAGCACATCTTGTGGTATTACCTAGGGTTAATCACATAGAAAAGAATAAAAAAAATAGAAATCAATCAATAAGTAATGAGAGTAATGGAAAAATAATCGAAATAATGTATAGTATGTTATTACATTCACTACTATCGATGAGATATGGTGGAAGTAGATGAGTGCTGATATTTGACTGCATGTCCATTGGATTATTGAACTTATATGACATCATCAATTTTGTAATTTGAGCCACTTCCGATGAGTTTGTCACCGAAACCATCGTATCGCCTTCTGTTTCACTATCACTCAATTTGTGTGCGTGTCTATTTATGAATGTTAAGCTGTGTCAATTCAGAACATGAGAATAACAAATGTTGGTATTTCAGTCACGGCAACCATTTCATTTGAGCTATCTTCATTATTTTTATTAGACACAATCTCAACCGTTTTGCTTTGACTTCCAATTTGTCTGCGCACCGTATGATTCTGAACTGAAAGGAGAGAGAGAGAGAGGATAAGAAAAAAAATAGAGATTGTGAGATGTTGGGCATAAAAAAAGACAGTAGTATTAGCTAAATTGATTAAATCCAATGACAACATTGTTCTAGTTTTATCATAGCAAAAGAGAAGAAAAAAATCAAATCAAAAATGCTGTTAAAATTTCCACAGGCGTAAACGATAAAATTATTCATGAAAGTGCCAGAGGAAATATTATCACGCAAAAGCAACATCATATAACATAAAAACAAAGAAACCGTGATTTTTCGAAATGTTTTTTTTAGACGCATATACATCTTTTCTCTACGGATTCATTGCTGCACATTATTATATGAAAATGTGTGAAATATGATAATTGGAAAACTTGCGTTTGTCTTTTGTAATCGTTGCATAATTTATGATCTCTGTTTGCCCCCAACTTTAATGCCGTAAATTCTCTTAACATATGCACACTTTTCTTGCAAAAAAAAGCAAGTTCATTACTTGTCAGCCTTTCATACTCATATGAGGAGGAAGACTGTTTTTGATGATGATGAAACACATTTTTTGTATGCAAATATTAGATTCTGTTAATGTTTTTCTAACATTTTTACAAGATTTTTGATAAAAAATTCTTATAACTTTTATTTTTCGTTTATAATAATGTTTGTGTGTGAAAAGTTTCATAACTTCTTCCAATCGAATGCAATATCATGAGTAGTTTTCTTCAAGTTTTATACACAAAAACTCTTCTAGATGATTTGGGTGTTTTTTCTTCTCTATGTTTATTCGAGAAAATGTGATAACCTAATGCATATTTCTTTTACCTCGAATTGGAATTGCAAACGAGCTACTATATGTTAATAACATGATGATATAAATGAACGATGAGCCGGAAAAATTTTACAAATTCAGCAACAAACTGTTGGCAAATACATTTACTTTAACATATGGCCAAACAAATTTCACAAGAAGTGGCCTTTTGCATTTTTATATACGAATGAAAGAGGAAAACAGAGAAAGAGAGAGAGAGAGAGATATCGAGGAACACAAAGAGAGATTTGCTTAATGTGGAAAATATGAAAAACAGGCGCATCGTAAATCCGCATCTATTTACAATGCGAAACAAGCATGGCACGGAAGAAAGCATACAACAGAATAACGCAAAAATGCCAAACATATAAATATTCATTGGCATGGCAATAACCCCATAAATCCGAATGTGGACGTCATCCTCTTGTATGTTGTGTTTGTAGCTTTGTAATTTATTTTTTGGTTTCATCTTAGTTTCGAGCTGATTTCCGTTGTTTACGATGAAAAAAGTAATGTTCACAATGTCGTTTTGTTCGTTTATTATTATTATTGCCTAGAGATGCCCATTTGTTGTTTTTTTTTGTTCATGCATTCACTCGTAAGTAGTCAATGTATTGTATGAAAAACCAAATCATTCACACAAGGATCTCAGTAAAAAAAAATCCAAATGATTTTTTGAAATGAAATGTACAGTACATGAACTGTGATTAAAACCAATCAGTCATTAAACTGCGGTTGGATGAATTTCCATTGACGTTCGATTAAATTACAGATAAAATGAATTTTTGTTTGTTTGGTTATCCACATCCACCAGTATTTAATATAATCCAGATCCCACCAAAATGACATGTAGTCGTATTGAAATATATAATCCATAAAAAAACGTTTTTTAATTTGAGAAAATTGTTAACGCCAACTTGCCATTCAGATTACTCTTTGTATGCCATTAATTTTATTTTATATTTAGGTACAAATTGCTCTCTTTTCATTCAGTCGTATTTCTAACGTAACGATGTCGCTGATTTAAGCAACAAAATTCATATATTAACATATATGCATCGATAATTGGCTTATAACAAAAAAAAACGTCACAATTAATTGTTCGATGGAACAATAATTTGCATCACATTAATAAAACAATTGCAATTTATTCATTATATCATGCATGATTTGTGGCTTATTTACACAAAAAACTGTATTCAAATTCGACACATATAAAATATAATTCCAAAAAATTATCACAAATAAAAATCAGACGAGTATATTGTCACATGGACTGGAACGCAGGTCAATTATGGATTTATTTTCGGTACAAACATATTGGAAATAATATCAAGATTTAAAAATGTCCATTTCCGTTCAACCGGCGATAGTATTTCATTTTATCATCATTTGCGATAATTTCTAGAAATGTTATATTGTGTGTGTTCAATTTGTGAGATATTACGCATGGAGGCATTTAATGAGAATTTAACTGATTAAATGTACAAATCAACACAGTAAAATGGATGTAATTACTACCAGTTCAATGGTATAATTTTTGAACTGAATCTGGCGCCTCTTCCTCTTTTTCTTTTTTGTTTAAATCACATTGTCACAAATATTGTCGATTTTCATCGATTAATGGGACAGAACAAGTGTTTTGTTGTCGATAGAAAGACAATATTAAATCACAAGAGACGCATTAAAATTATTATCCAAAAGTAATTTGCATAAAAACAAGTTTGTTTTCGAAATGTCTCTCGTAGTCAACACATAATTTTGCTTGTATGTACAATGTACATCTAATTAATGTCATTCTATGTAATTGAAGTCATATTTCTGTGTAAAAATCCATTTCAAAAATATTATTTTACTAAATCATCGACAGTTGTCCATTTATCTTTGTCGAAAATTGAATGCATACCAACGAATTATTAAATGATGCTCGAGTTATCGATGATAAAATTAATGGGACGAAATAATTTCCAAGAAAATCTCAAAATAATGCATAATTGAAAATAAATGAGAGGGACAATTAGACGATTAATATGCAACCAGAAAGCTGAATGTATAAAGATGCAAACGATGCTTTATACATTTTCGAAAATGGTTTGCGTTTGAAAAATGAATACAAAGATGCCAACAATTGATGTTTTGAAGTGATAACGTATATTTTGTGCACAATTTTTGCGAGTGAATTTGCGTTGTTGCTGCTTGAGCAAAGATCTTCGAAAAAATAAAAATCGAAATACGTGGATAGAGTTCACGTACTCGATGTTTAGTGTTCATTTATTGTTCGCACTTGTTCGTGTTCGAAACCCCGCACTTGTTCGTGTTCGAAACCCTCAAAATCCAAATCACAGTCGGATGGTTTGGGGATATGTGATTGCATTTTATATTGTTATTGTAAAAGCGATGCATGCTCTGTCGATGAAGTGAAGAAACAAAAGCAAAAAAAAACCCTTGTCGCTCATTCGGAGTGAATTAAATCGAATGAAAATAATGGCGACTATCTAATGAAACGACTTGTACTCAATGGCTGTGTATATTATGTGATTTACCAATGACAATTGTCATTGACAGTATCAACAAATTTAAACACTAAAACCATGTGCGAAATTCACACACGGATAGAGAGAGAGAGACAGACACAACCACCACCCAAACACATGACGATTGCAATTTGTAATTGAAGCAGACATTATTGCGTTTGGTCGATACTTTATAGTGTATATCATTGGTAGCATGTTTACAAATTGAGTGTGCATTTAAGTAGATGGTGTCGTCTTGCATTTAATTCGTTTCGATTGATGGTTGTTAAAGTCTAAATTTGATCAAATCGATTCCATTAAGCTAACGACTATTTCATCTTTGTCTCTACTTTTCTTTCTCTCTCTCTCTCTCTCTCTCTCTCTCTCTCTCTCTCTCTCTTTGTGGTCAGAATTTGATCAAAAACGAATCGCAATAATTGAGCGATGCAAAGAAACAGACAAATGGAAATGGCATTGCTGCTGTGAATAGAACTACGAAGCAATGAATCCAATTTTAAGTGATAATAAATTCAATTTCTTATCATTGTAAGAGCAACTCGCAAACAAAACATATATATGCGCACAGTGCACACGTAATTTGTGCAATAACAAAATTGTTTTCTTTTTTTGTTGAATTTTAAAAGCATCTCGTTAAACTGACACACATTTCCCCGGTGATTGTGATAGTTTGCTTGTTTGATAAATAGTTTAGCGGAAGTTTACATTTTCTCCTTCTATTTCTCATCCGTTCATCCACGCTTGCACTTTAACTTTGACTTCTCGCGATGCAATGTGGAAAAAAAATAAGACTAAGCAACACCAGCCGGGCTTTGTTCACTATCGTCTCTAGACGATCTATTGGGTGTGAATTTGATGAAAATCGTTCCGTTCTATGGTCTAAAATTCAAACTTACCAAAAAGTCGTCGATCGAAATGAATCGTCCGGCTGGCGAGATTCATCCCAAAATTTAAATTACCATTCAACAAAGTTGAAGAAAACGAAACGTATGCACCATCCACTTACAATATTTGAACAATAACACTGTTAACGTGAGAGAAACATGGATTGTTTGTTTTTGTTCGTTGTCCTTGCTGCTCGGGAAAATTGAATTTTCTGATTAGAATGTGTTTGCACAAACACACATCGCCTGTGTGCACGCAATTAACGCATTTGCACATCAAAAACAACAAAAAGATAAGATGAAGAGAACGACCAAAGAGATTTGACGTGAATGACATCGAGAAAGAAAGAACAAACTAAAAGCATTGAAAAATAGAAAATGTTCCGTTTTTTGGGTAATTGTGTCACCAATTATCATTATCTTCTGGCCATTGTTCCATTATTGCATTGCAGTTGCCCCAGGTCGTCTACTTTGGGAATGCGCGCATCGATTGCTTACATTTTACTACCACCCATGCTATATCTTGAAACATATGGTACCATGCAATCGCTCTAGAGCACATACACACATACAACACAAGGAAACAATAACACAAGACGGTACAAAACATTTACGCTTCATATATAAATATTCTAAATTCTCTACGGTTCGAAGTATATATATATATGCAATATACATGGCGTAACAAGAAGAATGCAAGAAATTGTGTGCATCCTCAAAATAGTGCTACTGAGAACAACACTACCGAACACCAATGGATGGATAGAGTTGGAAAAACTATTTTTTCAACTTATGAAAAACATACAGATAAAAAACACAAAGAAGTGAGGGAGTTCGTGCGGGCGAGAGAGAAAACAAACGATATGAACAGAATGCAATCTGCCACTAGGATAAAATTAATTGCGTGCATTCTGACACATACTAACCAAACCCAAAACGACACAAGAAAAGTTCATTGTTCAATGCTCATTCATGGTAAACTTATTGCATTTGATTGCGTATACCAAATACAAGTCTTTCTATTTCTTCTTGGACCAGATATGTTTGCCTATTTTATTAAAAATCACTCTCTCTCTCTCTTCTTAAAAAATTCGTACCATATTGTTTTCCATCTCATTATAAACTCAATTCCAACGTACTAATTTGGTACACAAGCAACAACAACGAAAAATTTCACCGCACAATTATTCAAATTGCATGTAAATTTTGCGATTCAATAGACCGCACATGTGAAAATAATTAATCATAATTATCACGTTTAAAGCAAACCATATTTGTGGAAGTTTGTTTTTCTTCGTTTCTCTCCCATTACATTTTTCTCTATCTTTTTTATCTTCATCAAAGTAGAGCCGTACATATTTTGATGGCAACCACCAACACAATTTTCCATAAAATGAACGATGACAAATTGCCGTTGGAAAGAAAATGATAGCCTTCGTTTATTAAGCTGCAATTTATACTCATCTTCAGCATAGCAATTGTGCCAATTTAGCATGATTTTGACAAAACTTTCTCTCGCCGAACGAGCGAAAATCTTTTCTAACCTTTTTCGAATGAAGATGATATTAAGTGCAAATAATGTGAAAAGTAAAAGTTTGTTTTATGGCACATCAGCAAATATCAACTGAAAGTCAAGTGCGGGTGGTTCGTCTAATTTTCGCAATTTTCCACCCAATCACGGTTAGATTGGTTAGCTATTCATCTATACAACTGGCCAAAGCGTTTGACAATCAGGTGCGCGCACAGGTAACTGTGCGTTCCGTTTGTTCCACCATCCGAATCGGTTTGTGAAACAAAATCGAACACGAACACTTTTGCCAACAAATTGGCAAAATAACATAAGAAAAACATACAACGCATCGAATATTCGATAGACTTTTTCGTGTCTCAGTGGAATTTTATGTTCTCAAGAGATCTTTTCCAATATATGCAATTAGTAGCGACCAGCATTTTTTTTTATTAGAAGTTTCTCATTTTCACATTTATAATGAATATGTATATTGAATCGGCGTTGTAGGTATTTTCAATTCAACGTGACGGTTTATCTTTGGAAGAAGAGATGAAAAAATGGTAATTCAACGGGAAAAAAAAGTAAAAGATTTTGAATACATTTGGGGTTGTATTCCATTCAGGTGAGTTTGAGCCGTTGAACTTATAAGTTTGTTGGTGGTCTATGTGTAAGTCATTGGTGACAGGTTTCTTTTTCGTTTTCGAGCGTGAACAAACACGGTCAAATTGATGTCATTTCATGGAATTTTCTTCATTTAATGATATCTCAAATAAAATGTGATGTAATTCCTGCTCCATCTCGTTTTCTTCAACCGACCGCCGCTTTGAAAATCACAAAGTGTGTGTATTGTCACACCATTTCCTTGGCTTCGGCAACTGAAAATGAATTGATAACCATTTACATTGTAATTTCATGCTGGTCGCGTCAAACTCAACACCCTACGTTTCTCAAGCGTTATGAAATAGGCTAATGTAATCTCGAGAAAGATAGAATTAGAATAGGAAATGTTAAATGCGCTTGAATGAGTAAATAATGCTCAATTTCAATAAATCCATTCCGTTGACATTTAAAGGAATCCCGCATTCAGTCGTGCAATGCACAATTGTCGCTTTTAATTCAGTCGACAATATAAAATATAAGCGTGCAAATATGCCAGAAGCCGTTCGACCCTTTTCACATTTTAATCGTTTTCGTTCTCTCGTTCGATTTCACATTGTCTATCTTTATGCGCCACGTGCATTGTATTTACGGTTATTTTTGGTCTTCGTTCATTTTTTTTCCCTTCAGTTATTGCAACAAAACCGAACTCTCTGGTTCATTGTTAAGACAGCGTATCAGACGCCGAATCAAAAGCATATCAAATTAATAATTATTGACAACATAAAACAATGTTTTTGATTGAAAAATGATGGTCGATATCGTCAACGACTTTTTTGTAAATTAATTTTGTTAAACATCTATCGATAATATGTCGAATAGATTTTCTCTCGTTTCTCGAACGAATAGAAGGGGGACTTTTTTTAATAAAAGCATGCTTTGATATATATTTATATGAATCTTCTCAGAAGAGCACTTTCTATTATCAAAACTGAGCATAAAGGAGCGGACGTTTTTAGCTCGCGGTTTTCTGATTCTGGGCATTGCTGACATTTCATAAGGGATTAGTGTGTTTCGGTACAGTCGAAGAAGACAAAGTACATCATAAATCGGTTCAATAATTATGTCCCAAAATCTAGTCTCTTGTGCGAATTTTGCGAAAACGTAAAAAAATATCTTACATATTAAAGTTCATTTTCCCATCATGGGTATGAGATCAAGAATAAAGTGAGTCGAAAAATAAAAAAAATCACATTTTTTCACTAGTCTAAAACCATCATCAAAATACGTAGGTTGCTCCATAATTTTTTTTAAAATGGTACTTATAGTGTTGCCCGATGTAAACCATTGTCATATTCGTAAAGTTTGATGTTTTGGTATGTATTCGTGCCCTGAACCTTTTGTCGTACGAACGCTATTTGTATTGTTTACAGTGACTGGTAAACTGCGACTCAACAAAAAAATGAATTTTACACGTGAAGATTTTCGTAAAATGATTTACTACGATTTTCGAAGTAAATTATCTCAACAACAGTGTTTCGATCGACTTCATTTGGCCTTTGGCAATGAAGCACCAACCCTTCAGACAATTTATAACTGGTACCGAGAATTCCGTTGCGGTCGTAGTTCGCTCAAAGACGAGTTTCATACAGGTCGTCCAAAATCGGCTGTTGTGCCACAAAACATCGATGCTGTCAGAAAACTGATTATGGAAGATCGTCATGTGACCTACCGTGAGATTGAGGCATCTTTGGGCATTTCATCCCACAGCATACATACAATTTTGCATGAACATTTAGCCGTAAAAAAGATTTGCTCTCGTTGGATCCCACATAAATTGACCGATGAACAAAAAATGGCTCGTGTGAGTTGGTGTAAAGAAATGCTCAAGAAATTCAATCGTGGTGCTTCAAAAGACGTTAATAAAATCGTCACTGGTGACGAATCGTGGATATATGCCTATGAGCCCGAAACGAAACAGCAGTCGACTGTATGGGTCTTCCAAAATGAAGATAACCCAACGAAAGTTGTTCGAGCAAGAAGCACTTCGAAGCGAATGGTCGCCTGTTTTTTCGGGAGAAGTGGTCATGTGGCAACCGTTCCACTAGAAAATCGTAAGACCGTCAATTCTGATTGGTATACCACCATTTGTTTTCCCGAAGTGTTTGGTGAAATAAGAAAAAACAACCACCGTCGCAAAATAATTCTTCATCACGATAATGCGAGCTCTCACACATCTTTTCAAACTACTCGATTTTTGACCGGTCAAAACATCGAACTGATGGGTCATCCACCGTACAGTCCTGACCTGGCACCCAATGACTTTTTTTTGTTCCCAAGCGTGAAGAAAAAACTACGTGGTCAACGATTTTCGACACCAGAAGAAGCAGTTGAAGCGTTCAAAACACACGTTTTGGAGATATCAGTTTCGGAGTGGCACGAATGCTATGACAAATGGTTTCATCGAATGCAAAAGTGTATCGATCATCTCGGGGAATATTTTGAAAAACAATAAAACCATTTTCGACAAAAAACAACTGTGTTATATATGTTTTTAAAAAAAATTATGGAGCAACCCTCGTATATAAATTCAATTTGAAAATCTTTCCAATGCCCAGTTATGTTCGTTCTCAACAAACCTAGCTCAAGAGCATCTACTTTACGAAAAGTCTCATCGATAGACATATCGTGTTTTGTAAAAAAAAAATTCGTATATTGAGGCTGGTGAGTATTTCGGGGAGAAATCTCTATGCATGTGTATGAGATAGCTTTTGTCAACACTTGAATTATATCTATTTTCCCTCTCATTGTGTTTCGGGATAAATCTGATGTCGAGTTGGATAGCGTTGAGTTAATATCTCGCGTGGTGTGTGTGTGTGGGTAAGTCGCATCGCATTTCATTTAAAATTGTGTTGACCGCGCAACAGTGAGACGATCGAGAGGAAATGGCAAAAGGCAGACAGCAGAGAATTAATGCTTCGACCCTAAACAAATTATGCAAAATCAATCTTGCATTTCGAACAAATTTGCCTCTTTATCGTACAGGCCTAGGCGTCGGTTCATTTTTATTTTATTGGCGTTGAAACATCCCAATGTTTTTGGTTTATAAAATATTTCATTGAACGAAGAGATAAGGTTTAATTTTATTGTTTGCTTAATATATTCGATAATTATACGACGAAATTTGTTAATGAGCAATCCCAGCACATTTACCAAATTAAACATTCAAGATTTTTTTTTATGTATTCTCCTTTTTATTTATGACCGCGAAAGTGAGCCGGTATCACACACACTTTAACATTTCAAAATCTCATTTTCTCAATCCCAGCATAGATGCATCGTTTTCGTTTTTCCCTTCGAGCAATCCGTTTGTTTGTTTGTTTGTTTGTTTTGTGCTTCGTAGCGTATCATCCATCTTCATTTCCTTATCTCATATAACTGCTCCCAGCCAAAAATCAAATAATCTCACTTCACATTTAAACAAAAAAATAAGAAGCAAAACGAATAATTCAGATTAGAATGAGTTCATTATCAATGCCATAAGTTATATGGCCACTAGCAATGCAATTAAGTGATGTCCTAACCGACGGCCGTTATTAATAAAGGTTGATTGTGCTCACAATTTTAATGATATTTTCAGACACTGAGTGAATGTGTTAATTGATTAGGTCTGCTCTGAAAAGACCTACTCACACGCATATTCAGATCCTCTCACTACATGAGAGGAAGAAAAAAAAAATTCCATATCATCACACATATCGTCATAATAGTTCAATCTAAACACAATCAGTATGGTGTACTAAGTAAACCACGAGAGTGAGCAGGTCGTTTTTTAATACAAATTTGAACGTTAGCGTACTTTTTTCGGACATTATTATCGTTAAAACATTGCCAATCGTCTGATAATTGTAAATGAACTAAATACATTTTACGCACCTATAATACTTGTTTGTGTCAGTTTTTGCTTCCCAGTTTTCTGTGACCTTAGTACGGTTCTGATATTTGACGGGATGTAAGTGATGCTAAATTTGAAATTTTTTCATTGCTTAAATGTGAATAATTAACGTTTACAGAAAATCAGTGTAAATTTTTACAATGGATTTGCTTTATAATCCTGATGCAATATATGTGCATGGACCACGACAACCACACAAACCATGTGAGTTTAAAATGTTGCACGGGGGCTTCAAAGTGCCTACCGTTTCACCATTAATTAACTGAATTTTTAAATTCATTTGCAGGTTTCTATGTGCCACAAAGATATTTATTGACATTCATGGGATTTATGGGACTTGTGATGGCGTATTGCATGCGATTATCGCTATCAGTGGCAATTACACAGATGGTTCCACCACCAATAGTCAACATGACCAATCTATTGACAAAAGATGGCCAAAGCGAAATTATTTGCCCATACACCGATGAAAATTATGTACACGAACACTTGGACGAACGAGAAATTTTCTATCAATTATACTCGGTAATGATCCGACAATATATTTGGATTTTGTCATCTGGATATTTCAGCTCATCTGGATGACGTTAGGCGATGATACGTAGTGAAAATAATAGTAGTGATTGTTATAGGTATAAAATTACTACCATAACGATAACGATCATTTCTATTGTTTTCACTCCGAATCATCGCCTAACGACATCCAGATAAGCTAAAATATCCAGATGACAAAATCCAAATATATTGTCTGGTAATGATGCTCGCAGAACATTAGAAAACAATAATATGCAATTGAAAATGGAATTCACTATTAAAAATAATACTAACAAATCAATCTGAGAGACTGTTGTGTGATTGTGTGTCTGTTGTATGATTTTATAGTGTTTTTGTGGTGATAAAAAAATGTGATTTTATGGTGATGGTATGCATCGTAATATGAGGTGCAGATAATCGTTGTTAATCCCAGAGTCTAGGCTAGGACTTTCTAATATGCTAATATCGAAATGTTTGCGTACGTGCATACACAATTTTGTGCATGATAATTTTACCGAAAAACATAGAATTGTTCACCAAATCATAGAATATTTACCAATATCGTGACACTACAAAATTATGTACTTGAGTGTTGTTTGTATTTTAAACTGATGATTCAAGTAAATAAAACTTAACTATTTATTTATTCAAAATATAAATGCCATTTAAATACTCAGTTAAGGTCTTTTAGTGTAAAACGTCAATTTGTAACATTGAATAATTTCAACACTTGATTCGTATTTGTGTTTATTTTCATGTTGATGTTGAATAGGGTGATAATGATGTGTACAATTGGTCACAAGAGCAGCAGGGAATTATTTTATCATCATTTTTTTGGGGCTATCTAACTACACAATTATTAGGTGGCATCTTATCACAACGCTATGGTGGTAAATATGTATTTGCAATGGGTATTTTATTTTCCGCATTTTGTTCACTGTTAACACCTTTCGTTGTGCGGTCCGGTAAGTTTTGACAATAGTATTAGAAAATTCAAAACAAAAAACAATTCAAGTTGTCATTTTCATTTCATCGATTGAATAGCCGAAGCGACCGGTTTGATTGTACTGCGGTTGTTTGGTGGTCTTGGTGAGGGAGTAATATATGCTGGTTTGACTGATTTGTTAGCCGCCTGGGTGCCGTTGAAAGAACGCACCACACTCGCTTCATTGGCCTACGGTGGATCGACGGTAATAAGTGCAAATCAACATTACGTTTTTTCTTCTTCTCTCACTTGCAAGACGTTTCAAACAAATATTCAAGTGAATATGCCTAATGAAAATGTTATGATCACATGATTCAATGCGTATGCCCATTTAATTGAACAATAAATGCTCGTATCACAACTATTTGGCAAACATAGCATGTGTTCGTGGGCATAGAGGTCGAAAACAATAATAATAATAATGACCATTGGTCATATTTCAATGGTATAATTTCCGAATAACTCGTACCCTTTTCCATAAATACGGCATTACATTGGAATCGTTTTTATGGAATTAAATCGGATATTACCGCACATTATCATCATCATTTTTCATAATTTTTTTTAACTTGTTTTTCGTATTGAAAAAATTTGTTTTTATTGCCGGTTTATGTACGTATTGATTATTTCGTTACTGCAAGGGCTGGCATTAAAAACAGATTGCTTAAATTATCAAAATATTGTTTTTTTTTTCTTCTTATATTTTTCGTATTTTCGGTTCTCTCTCTTAAATCTCAGGTTGGCACAATCGGAGGCACGTATCTCGCAGCAATGTTTATCCACCATTTCAAAAGCTGGCATGAAGTTTTCTACATTTTTGGTGTACTGACTATCGTTTGGTGTTTGTTTTTCGTAAGATTTTATTCATCAATTCGATGTTTGTTATTCATTGAAATGGGCGTGTGTGTGTGTGTAGGTTTGCGTTTGGCTTTTAAAAAATGGGCCAATTTTATTATCGATCAACGGTCGTTGAAAAAAGGAAAATAAAAGCACGAAAAATTGAAAAGAATTGGGGTCGGGGGGAGAGCAGCTTATTTGTGGCTTGCCAAATTCATTCATTCGATATGGCAATGGCTTTCAATAAATTGCACGTACGCGTCGCGTTATTTTATTGTAATGGCAGCAAGTCATGCACTCTTCGCTATATCGAAGCATAAACCATTTGTAATTTCTATTGTTCACTTCACATGGTTGGTTTTTTGCTTGCTCTCCCACCCACTCGGCTCATTCGCTCTTTCAGCTTAAAATATTTTGAGCACATAATAACTTTCCATTCCATGTTGTTGCAGTCACAATGGCAATGGTCATAAAAAAAATCGGCAAACGAATAACAGAAAAGAGAAAGCAACACCACCGTCAGCCATAGAATGCGAGTGAACCAAACAAAAAATTGGCCGACATCAGTAAAAATTTTATTGAAGTAAATGTTCATAATGGCCATATTAAGCATCACATGAAATCATCAAAACAGCTCAATAACGTTTGACATTTGCTTATATTTACTGGTTAATATCATGAATTTGCGTATTCAAATAAATATATCGCACAACAACATCCATTTAACATTAATACGCACACACTCGTACACAGCGCACTCAGTGTGCGTTTCCAAATAGATTTATATGAATTTTTTATATTTGGCAGTTGCATTATTCAATCGATACACAATATCACGCGCTCAATGCACGTTCATCATATCGACTACATACCATAAATTGCCACTCGAATCGATATACATCAACGCCATGAAAATCCTTATATCGGCTTTTCGTTTTAACAACCGTCACATGAACACACATACACACATCTGTCATACACTTTTATATTATACAATCTTGATTTTTGTACTTCTTCCCTTTCCACTCTAACTCTGAAGATTCTCTTGTGCTACAATGATCCCGACTGCCATCCATTTATAACCGACTATGAAAAAACTTATTTACTAGATGAACTGGGTCAGCAACAGCAAATCTCATCCGCTGATAAAAAACGAAAACAAACCAAACGAACGCCATGGCGACAAATCCTCACGAATGTGCCGTTTATTGCATTAATCTTGTGTCAAGTAAGTTGAGTATTGCGAAAGAAAACATCACAGCATCAGTTTCACGTAATACGATTGTTTTTTTTTTTTGTTGTTCGTGTATGTTATGATCTTCTCTGTGAGAAAGGCGATTGAAGAAGGGATGCAAGATGAAGATAGGAAATGAAAAAAAAGAGCGAATAAAAAATAAAGGGAAAAATGGAATAGAGTGCAAGCATCGCATGGTTTTTCTACTTTCGACTAATTTTTAACACATAATTCGCGGTGATACTCCATAGATCCATAAAATATATCATTTTATGTGCGCTACTTAAGTAACAATCGTGTTGTCTCGGCTATGATAAAAATGAGTCTCTCGAAGAGAAGTGAATGTATGCGAACACGTTTATCATGTTATATACATATCCATAGCAACACGATGAAAACTTGAGCAAAACCCCAAATGAAGTGTTCTGATAAATGATGCAGGTATTCCAAACGCACTTGAATATGTCACATTTTGTACTTTGCACATTTGTTTGCGTTTCATTATGACACCGGAAATCAGCTATTTTGCATTTGAAGTTTATTACATTGGGAAACCTATTAAATGGCCGCAATTAGAATTGCTGCAAGAGAATTCTTTGCCATAATTCGGCGCATAACAGAATCTTCGGCACGGCTTCATTATTGATTGCTTTGTGTCACAAGCAAAAAAAAAATGAACAAAAAACCAAATCATCATATGCGAACATTTTATTTGCTCGATTTTAAAATATGGGGTTCTTGTTGTTGAAAGGGGACAGTATCCAAATAAATGTGCGCTTGTTGATTGATAATCGTCTGAATATTTTGATAAATACGCATTTTATTTCGATCAAGTCCATTCATCCATCAAACACAATTTCTCTACAAGCACAATGGATTTTAAGATTGCATTTAAGCATTTTGTAGGAACACTTTTTCAATCCATCTCTTTCTCCCTATCTCTATCGCATCGTTTTACTTTCGATTCACATACATTCTCGGTTGCCGTTATTGAAGCAGCTTCTATGCGCCTGCTGTTTCCATTTAGCTTTATCAAATTTTCTCTTCCACTCGAGTCGGTGGGAAATTCCAGATTGAAAAAGCGCATACCCCGTCAATAAATAAACAAAAGACGCAAAAGCAAAACAAAACGCATACCCCAAAAAATATTAAGAAAAATCACCGAGCTCAATAGCACACACACACACACACACATCTTAAAATACAGCACAGATTGTTTTCGTTTGAATTAGTTGTTATTGTTGTTTTCCATCGAAACATCTGCTGACTACTTGAAATTTTCCAGAAAATTCATTCTTCTTGCCATCGCCAACAATTTTGTCTACCCGAATAATACCTTTTTCGCTCACAATTTCTGTTTCGCTAAACGTATTTTGTGGTAATGTGAAAAGCATGTACAAAGGAGTGCTAGGTATGTGCTTGGTATGTATCATTGTTCAAGTGATTTCGATTTTTCATCCATAGGGAAGCGAATTGTTTTTTCGTTTTTCTCATTGAATCTATACGCTGTTGAATGTTGAAACGGCATAAGTCGTCATAATATGAATTTTTAACAATTTCACAACAATATAATGCTTTTTGATTGAATAATACCGCATTGAGTGAAAATCCCCAAATACATTGCCAAAAAAATAACATATTGTCGACTTTGATTGACATATTACTTGAAAATTTATTTAACTGTATGATCCAAAAGTATATTCCGAATTTACAATCGTAAATTTTCTTGATTGCCGATATCTGTGATATCATTGTAATGCGAAAGAAAAACATCATCGTCTGCATTTGAAATGCATTTTCATTTTCTTGTTTATTTATTTAAAATGTTTATTTATCTCTTCCTTTTACTCTCCTCAAACTTGGTGTCGCTTATTTTCGATCGGAAAACGTTAAAATGAAATTATGGAATGGCATCTTAAATGGAAACATCAACCATGACGACGATGAAACTTAAAAAAAATTGTGTCAGGTCAGCCATGAGTGGGCATTTTGTATTATTGTACTTAATTTACCAAAGTACATGAACGATGTACTGCATTTTTCCATACAAGATAATGGCATATATTCTTCAATTCCGCAAGTCATAAAACTGATAATGGCATTGGCTACTGGTGCAATCAGCGATTGGATTATCGCCGCCGACCACTTGACTATCACCAGTGGACGAAGGATATTCGTTGCAGTCGGTATGTACAAAAACGCGATTTTTCTATCAAAAAAAAAAATTGAAACAATGAATCATTTCTTTTTTACTATGTTATGCACACAGTTCGATTGTTGATGTTTCATTGTATTTTTCCTTTATCGTAGCGTCATTTTTTACGGGTATCTTCACAATAGCCGCTTCGTATGCAGAATGCGATAAAATGTATGTGGTTGCCTATTTTACTATCTCGATTGCATTCCAAGGTGTGCCAGGCGTTGCAATTAATTCACTAGACTTAAGTCCAAATTACGCTGGAATTTTAATGGGCATCAGTGGCACGGTTACATCGATAACGGGCATTTTAGTACCGTGGATGGTTGGTGTGTTTGCGCCAAATGTAAGTATTGCATATTACATTCATGCCAACGCATTTACGTTCGTTGTTGTGTCTCACTTTTGCTGCATGTGTGTGTGCAGCGATAGCCATACATGCATATACAACAGCATTTTGTTTAATACCTGTCGGAATGTGAATTTAATTAACTGTTTCTAATTTTCTAATTATGAAAAGCGCGCACACATTATCGTTACATTGCATAAAATGACCAACCGGAATGATGATTTTCGTTGCACTCATTTCGGGGGGCGATATAATCTCATTTCTCATTACATTAAACAGACCATTTCAAACACTCATTAAACAAAGTGATGTTGGCCAACAAAATTGAACAATACACATTTCAACTTCATTATAAATGCATCGTGTGCAACATTTGTTATATGTGTGTGCGCATTTTTAATTCTTTTTTTTTCTCTTTCTACTGTTGAATGAAGCCAAATGATAAAAATTATTATTTTGATTATTCGAATTTTTGTCTTTGTTTTTCAGTCATTGCTCAGCGAATGGAGATTTGTATTCTGGATCACATTCTGGTTGCAAATAGTTAAACTGTTTGTCTTTTCGATATTTGGTTCGGGTGAAAAGCAATCATGGGATTCATACGACACCGACAGAGAGGCCCGTTTCATTTTACCCGGTGATGAATCAGACGATTATCTTGATAACGAACATGACACCAACAGTAGTTTAAGTTCAAGCAATTGGGATTTGTTTTTTCAGTAAAAATTTTCAGTTTGTCAACATTTATTTGAATTTTTTTTCTTTACCAGAATGCAATAAAATGCATTTTTTTGTCTTTCCTCTCTTTTCCAAAAGAAAAAACTGCAAATACATTTTAATTCGAGCACTTGCAACAAAGGATCAATAAAAAGGATAAAAAAGCCATTGTAAATTGTAATTAGGAGTATAAAGCATTGCTGAAAAAGTGCCGATATCAATTTGAACATAACGAAATGTGTAAGTGTATGTATTTGTATTAATTAGGGGCAAAAGAAAAACTCGCTTGCAAGAAAATTGAACCAAAAACAATGCCCCAGGAATCCTATTTGTTCTCTCTCTTTCTTTATTCCTCTCAACAAAAGATTTGCGTGCATTCGTATAAAATGTAAGTCACTTGAAATTAAGGAGCTTTGCTTGCAAGTTAATTATTCAATCTCTTAATAAAATCGGTATAGTCGGTGCATCAATAGTCGCATTAGTCCTTAAAAATGGCTTCGTTCTCATTACTAACACCTTTTACAATATCTGCGTCTTGAATACAAAATCTATCTTAGTTTATTCTCTCTGTCTCTCTTCCTCTCTCTCTCTCTCTCTCTCTCTCTCTCTCTCTCTCTCTCTATGTGTGTGTGTAGTTTGTTTTTTATAGTTTCTATGTTGAGAACGATAAAAAGGGCAACGAAGCCACCCGATAAAAGATTACCAACCAGCAAATGTATTGAATAAAATGCAATTGAAAATTCGTAGTAAAAAAAGTACATATATCTAGTATACGTTGTACGCTCCAGATGGAATATAAAGGATGATTACACTCACTAACATCAACATATATACGAATCGATATAGTGCAAGCGTCGTCAAATAGCGTTGGAATGAGCGTTAGCGTGTGCATTGGCTTGTCGGCAAAACTTATGCGTCGAACAGCGTCGAATGAAGAGAGCTTTAAAGCAGCGCATACAATTACCCGAAATACATTACAGTTTGAGACCATAGTATTTACAAGTTAACAAAAAAAAAAAAAATGAAAACCGAAGCGAAAAGCGGACAAGAAAGCGCGCTCAAAATGAGAGCAAAATACACGATTCGTTCATACAACATACATTTTCCAATCGAATATTCGTAGTGTTTGCAAAGCAATGAATTGTCTGAACGAAAGCGAATAAAAGTTATGCGTTGTGCATAAAAAAGTCTTTAAAAAGAGATTTTCCATTAGTTTGAATTGCATTTTGTTTTTAAAGTCAAATGCACGCTTATAAACATATATAGACACACACACACTCAGAGACTGTAACGACAACAAAATTGTGTACGTGTTTACGCCTGAATGACTTAGCTGTGTCTGAGGAAACGACAAATAATTATTCATCGTAAATGGAATATCGTCTGGAAATGGCGAGACTGTTTCGTCTTTGCTTCGCACCCAAAACGGGCTGGTTTTGAACGGCTTTAACTCTTGTTTTATCGCAGATGTTTTTTCAAATAACAAATAATAATGAATAATGGAAAGTGGTTTTATATGCTGTTGCCGGCACATACAAAATAAGCGAAGGGAGCAAAATATAGTAGAAGAAATAATATATTTTGATTGAGCGTTGAAACTCACAATGTTAACAACCAAAAGCATTACTAATCCAAATCGGTCAAAGAACAGTAAGGACAAATGCCAATCGCTTGCCTGCTTTGCTCCCATCGATAATGTTTTCATTTTCTTTTTTTCATTTTCTTCATTTGTGTTTGTGCTATGCAGTACATTGAGTCCTTATTGTGTGTCCAAAGTCAAATGAGAAAGATGCGATTTTCCATTCAATTCCATTGACAGTTAACATTGTTCATGAACCATTGAATCAGCAAATAACACATTTTTATTATTCGATTATTATGATCATTGGTCAGTTTTATTTTGTCACCCATCACACTTGAATAAGATATTTTGATTATTATCTGTTGACTCAAGCCAGACAAAATCGTATATGTTTATGTAAAAAAAACACAACATCGATACGTTTGGATGTGAGTGAAATACATACATAAATATCAGTCAGTGCTCTTTAAATATTTGACAAACATAATATAATTATGAATTTTCGTCGATGTGATCAACAGTCAAGTGGGCACAGGACATGCGTTGACATGATATTACACCTGACATGTTTTGTGTTGATTGACACTTGCTGTGAGCTCTTCAAATTGAAATCACAAATATGGTGTGGTTTTTGTCACATCGAAAATCATGCCGAAAATTGCCACTACCATTCCATTCAATAAGTTGAATAAGTGCAAGTCAAAGCAACTTTGTTCGATATTCATCATTCACTATTTGACATTGGTGTATGTATTCATGTTAAACATAATACGTTTATAAACTGTAGTTGTAAAAGTAAGTGTATATAGGCATTAACAGTTGTTGGCATGTCACATCAAATTTTGTTCAAGAAATTTACTTTGACATATCGAAACACGTTTTAATGGTTGAATGGTAATTGTAATGAAACTTTCGCATACACAATAATGTTCATTATTTGTCTATTGCAAATGAATCTAATTTTCATGTGGCTTGCAATGAGCTCACGTTTTGTCAATTTCATTTTCACATACGTACATGCCTCAATTCAACCAGCGAAGCACAAAGAAGCATAAAAATTATATTGGCAGCCTGAATACAATACCGTTGAGTTCTTATTAACTGGAACATTTCCTACGCCTAGGGTGTGTGTGTGTACGCGCCCAGGCCGGAAATAGAACGAATGTAAACATTTCCAAAGAATTTGTGTGCTAGATCTTAAGCGATATTGTCAGTCGCTCTCTTACAAATTTATTTACATGAAGCTCTAAATAGAACTGAGCTGCGAAGCTCATGTAATTTTATCATTTATTGAGAGACTCCTGCTGCCACCGTTACCTTCACCGTCGTCCATTACTTGTTTTCTACACAAATTGCGACTTCACTTTTACACAGGGCGTTCGTTTACACAATACTCAATTTGATTTTTATTATGACGCGACACACAAAATGCCATTCCAGGGCTGTTGTTATGGATGTGTCTTTGTTTACCAACGGGCACTCACACACAATAGGATAGGAAAAAGAAACATCCACATTTTTGACACGAGACACACCAATGCATTGTGTTGACCAATCGAATCGTGTTTGTTAAATAAAACCGTTTAAGGGAATTGTAATGCCAAACGGACAAGTATCTCTTGAACGATTGGGAGCGGAAACAACACACAAACACATATACAACAAAACGGATCAAGAGAAAAACCAAAGGAACAAAAAAACAAGTACAAACAGATGATGGTCGGCTGAACATTTAATGAGTTTTAGAAAAGTGAATGGAGATAGTTGAAGAGGCGAACAAAAAAAAATTAGATAAAATTTCAGACCAGACTCCCCAAGGAAAATTGGTCTGGGCGAAGACGTAATCAACACTTTTTCTTAAATAAATAAATAAAAAAAAAAGTGATTGATCTTTTTTTAGTTGTCGCATCAAATCGAATTACAAACTGTCACAACAATAACAATAGAAAGAAAGAAAAAAACAAAATTGATCATCGAATCAGTCTGGACGTTGCATATCGAGGGAAATAAAACAAAACACCCTGTAAAAACCGATGATATGAAAAACAAAAATTATTTTCCCCCCCGGCGAAATTAATTTAAGTAAATGGAAGACCAGGCCAATGTTAACGTGTGAAAATGGCCATATGTGAGAATGTGTATCATTGCACACGGAAAAAAATAAATAAAACTATACCATGAAAAATAGACAAGAAATAAAAGACGTCAGTTATCGGCAGGAATCAAATTTCATTGTATTGTATTAATTTATAGCAATCAATAGATAGAGACACGCGCTCACCTATCTGACTACACACTAATTCCTCACATGTTCCAACCTATCGGCTTGTCGTTAACAAACCAGAAAATCATAATTCACTTCACATCAATGCACTATGAAACTATTTCACTCATACTTTTATTTCATGATAATGATTTCCAATTTGAATGTGTGATGCGACGCAAAACCCTCACCAACTTCTTATTATGGCCAATGTGCAAAAATAAATGCCAAGTATTCATCGATCAATAATGTTGGCGGCAAGAAATCGCATAAGTTCTTCGATTTGAAGTGTCATGACTGTATTTGACTTAAGAGTCTCTCTGTCGCACAGACAGACACTTGAAGGGATGGCGGATGGCTAAGCCTTCATTTAATTGAAATACATACACACTTCATCTCTATCTCGTCATGAAACTTTTGACACTTAAAGTATAATTATACCACCTTTAATACGCGTCAATATATATTGGAATCGAAAGTGATTTGTGCGTCGCAATCGAAGAGAGTTTTTTTTTTGTTTATTTAGGACGCCCTTTAGCTGAAGATAAATAAAGTATACAGTAGTGCATTTATACACTTGTAAGTGTAGCGGTCTAGACTAGAAATAGTTGGAGCAAAAAATGTGCCTCGTCAATATCTTTAGCGTAAGACTCGATCTTGGGAGAAAAGTGGAAGAGCAGAAAAAAAGGTCATTCGTTGGTAAAATGGTCTGAAATTAGATTAGATGGACTTAATCCTATCAAGAGCACGTAACTATGAATAAAATACAAATGGTGAATCCAATATTTCATGGATCGAATGAAATGTGTAAATGATGGCATTTTGATAGTTGGATATCAGCATGAGGCCGAGATACAACGAATTACAGCTCTGTTTCCTACAATTATTCATGAATAATGTGTCACGGTAGGCGGTGTGATAAGAAATGCAAGATAGAGCTGAACAGCACACATACACTTACATCTCCTTGATTTAGATTCAAACGCATTAAATGGGTCAAAGTTTATCGCATTTCACGATTAAAATATGCGTTATGGATCGCACTGACCACTGAACGATATCTTTCATTTCACAACTAAGGAATTTTCACCAAAAAATTGCTTTGAAGATAAATTCAAAACACATACACAACTGAAGTTTATAGCACACGCTGTGAGGTTATCTTATTTTATGTTTTCTCGTACAGTCAGCCATTCGTCCTTTCTACTATACTTGTGTACTATTTAACGTTTTTTGAATGGATTTTTCGAAACCATCTCGTTTACACAGCGATTCTGTCGAATATTGTTCAAATGCCATAAATCCAAAAACTGAAAAAGATTTGGTAATACCAAATCGAGATAGAATTTCATTCATCATTTTATGTGCTTCAGCTTGATGAAACAATAAAAACACCCATAAGCCACAACGGCTAGTAAAAGTTCGAAATAAATTCGAAAATATAAACATATTTGCAAAAATGTGAGCATCAAGCAAAATAATAACGCATTAAATTTCACAACGTATAATGTTTTCTGTGGTTGTACGTAACGAATAGTTGATATTGAGGTAATGAAATATTAATTGATCAAAATGTTATCATACATGTAACCAAATCAAAGTAGATTGAAATTCAAAAGCGAAAATAAAAAAAGAATTGAACTTTGGGCATCGAATTGCACAAAACTCCGATAAAACGTGGTATAGGTAGTGTTGCTGTACGAATTTGCGACCATATGTGGTTCGGTGTTAAATGCTATATACCCAATATGTGTATATGTTACTCGTCGAATTTTTCGATGTGTAACTTATCAATGCAATACGTGCGGTTGGATTTTGGCAATGGGCTTTGAAATATGGCTGGTAAAATGTGTTGATGAATGTGATGAAATGCGAGAGAGCATTCTCAACTCTCATACCTCCCGTATGTGATATCGAAAGCACACACAGCTTGATGCATTATCACCCATACACATAAGATTGTTCATTAAATATATGCGTTGTGATGAGCCAACTGAAAAATATTTGAAGTGAGGACGAAGCGCATTGAGTGAGTTCAGCACATAATTTGAAGCGATATGTGATGTTGTGGATGGAATTGGTTTCGATTGGGGGGCCTGGAATGGAAAGTGCGAAAGCACGAATATCAGCTCATTATTACCAGATCGAGTCACATAAATCGATTCGATGGCTGGAATAGATTATTATGAAAGTGTGAACATATGCAATCACGAAATCACCATGTGCCAAATAAGTTAAGTAAACTCAACGCATACAAATGCTTTTCGTCTTTCCGAAAATAATCTAGTGTTTTCATAGAGTCACCATGTGCACGCGTTCGCATTCATCGTCTTCATTTTTTCTTCTTTGGCTGCTCTCCTCAAACAGTGTGCGTGCTTTCATTTTATTTTTGGTGTCATTTTTGATATAGTCCGTATTTGCTTAACGAAGTGAACGTGTGTTGACGACAACAACGCCAATGCTATCCATATTTTCATCTTAAATGCACTGTGACTGGATATATGACTGGTACTTTTTAGTGACTGCGATAACACCAAATTCAAACGATATAGAAAAGCTTATAGCAGTCAAATACATACACTGATACTCTTCAACGTTGAAACACAACTAGTTTCAAAGGAATACAAAACAACGATGTACGCAACTTTAAATCATTTTTTTTTTACCCACAAAATAGCTGATCGAGACATTCAAACAAAAAGATAACGGCATCTTGGGGTTTTTACCACATTTACAAATAATTTGTATTCACACATTCGAGTTCACAAACTAATTACTTTAATGTTCGAACCCTGACGAAAATCGCATTATTGATATGTGCATGCGTGGAAAATCGTACAACGGTCAGAATTGTAATTGTTCATGGCTATATATGATGCTATGCGCATTTTTATGGCTGCACATATGCCATTTATTCACACAACTATCGCTTTGGATGCTAAAATTATACCAACCTACTCTTTCTCTATCTCGTGCCTTTTACACTCCCGTCAGACTGTCTTTAAATATAAATGTTCGGCACCACAATTAATCGATGTGAATAATAGTTTTCGGAATTTGCGACGCCAATTAAGACATACTCATTACATACATGGCATATGCATAAAATACAGTATACTTTTTACGTCACACATGAATCGGTAAAATGGAAAACAACACTCGAAATGCATACATGAGAGGAAAGAAAACAGTCTAAATGTGGTCCGAATAACACAAATAATAGTATAACTAACTTGAAAGATGAATATTTTTGAAATTATGCTTTTCTTGTTAATCAGTGAGTTTCAAAAGTTTTTACTTCAACATTTGGTTTCTTTTCTCAAAAAATCAAGTAATAATCACATCGTGCTCAAATTCGGCATTGAAGTGAAGAAAAGAAAGCAAAAGATTCAACAGTGGATTCGTTTCACTTTAAAAAAAAGTTACTTTTTGATCTCAATCTGTTTGATGCTATGAACTAAATAACATTTCGTGAAAAATATTCTTTGAATCAATCGATTAACTTGAGTATTCTTCATGAACGAGAATATGTTTTGAATTCGTTCGACTTCACTTTGACCTCCAACCCTTTTTATTGGAGAAAATATATCGAAGTTGACTATTTTTTTACAACAATTCCGCTTATTAAATATTACTTACCGTATTTAGTTAACCAGTCATGTTTTTGCACAAGGAAATCTATAAAAAAATGCGATAAAATTAAAAACTTTAAATTTAGTTTAATCTATAATATTTGACAATACTAAAATTAAAATATTTATTTTAAAAACATAATTATATCTACTATCGCCGCCCACCAAATAAAATAAGATGTTCATGTGCATTCCGAACATTCAATTAGAAATTCTTTCGCTTAATCAATTTTCATTTGATAATTTTTTTCATTATTCAAATTGTTTGTATAAGACAGTGAATGAACTGGAAGTGGTCGATTGCATCGATGATAAATGATGCATTTCTCTATATTCATTGAATCGCTTGTGGCTATTGACTTTTCCAAGCAACAAGATTCCATTTGATTACATTTGATTAGATATCACATATAGATAAGATATATGAATGTCCAACAAATATATTCAACTTAAGTAACCCATTGATACTTTATATTCATTAGTCTGCAACGATGCTCGCCATTCAGTCTGTGTGACACGGTCTATTGCATTTATTCCAGATCCATAAACTATTTGCTGCAAATATTTGTTCATAAAATTCCAGAATCAATGGATTTGTGCGCGTATCGATAAATATGTGCGTTTTTTTGATTCAGCGAAATTCGATTGAGAACGGAAAAAAATGGATCAAATAGAAAAAAAAAACACACCATTTCGATAAAGTTGAACGGGACACGTCTGGGAATTGTTTTGTGTAAGAGACACATGACAAACGCTGGAAAAACTTTTCGACGTATTTTTTATGCGTCCAGCTGAAATGGCATTGTTGTCATTCATAGTGTTCTTACTTCTGTTTTTTTTTTCTTAATAATTCGCATAAAATTTGCTCAAAAAAAGAGCACACAAAAACAAGGACCGGTGGTCGTGCTACATCAAAATTGGCAAGAGTTGAATATGTTGGCGTTTCGCGTGCAAAGTGAATGACAGCATTTTATGCATTGCATAAATAATTTATGCGTGTCGTGCCGATTAGACTGAATAGATTATGTTTTTGAACTGCCATTTCGGTTTAATGGTGAAAATATTATTGATGAAAAAAAAAACGGCACACGGCCACACACAAAAGAAGCTTTTATGAAATATACCACACAAATTGTGTACTTAAAATTCTTTATTCGTCGTCATCATTTTGACCGAAAGTTCTTTCGATTGCATATCTCTTTTTTTTGTTGTTCAGTTCGCCTAAGCAATATCTTATAAAGTTCATTCTATTTATATAAAAATGGGAACGTCTTTGTCATACCGCAAATAAAATGGTTTATGATGGTGAATGTGTACATTTTTTTATACGTTATTTAATCCAATCTAATTTGTCACGTGATTTAGCTAAAAAAAATCGATTGTATCGCGCATTTTAAAAATGATGCGTTCATGTTTATTGATAGCCTTGAATAAAATAAATATATGGGAGTTTGAAAATAAAACTCAACACAATTTTACTCTCATTTGTTACGAAAACGACTGAAATATGAAACGACTAAACGGAAACATCTCTCTGCCCGAATTTCCGAACAGTAATGGCAGACAAAAAAGTCACCACGACAAGAATGAAATTGCATGAACAAAGGCAAAATAACATATACGCAGAGAAAAAAAATGCAAAGAAGGGGTCAATTTGTTTACGAAAATTGTGGGCAAAAGAGTTGCACGAAAAGAAGACAACAAACAAAAAAAAAACTCTTCGGTTTGCTCCATTGTACGAGAAATCGACTGCATCGGAAATTTATGTTTTTGTGTGAATGGCTGTAAAGCTTCAACGAATGCTGTTGTAGACGCCATGACGCTAAATGAAAAAGTTTTTCGTCCACATTCCCAATGCGCGTTTGTGGTTCGCTTTTACAACTTTTCGTTATTTTTTTTAACGCCTGCTTTATTTTCCCTATCTGACTTTCTCTCGCTTACGTGTAATTTTTTTCTCTCTTCTCAAAGATGTGACGCGAAAAAAAAACTCGAGAAAAAAACCATGAGATTTGTATTTGTACGATGAAGAAAAAATTACTTGCAAATATAATATCACGGAATCTGGCTTTGGTTGAGGCTACGCTTTTTGACTGAAACTTAAGTTCCCGGCTGAACTCAAAACATACTGTCATGAACTCTCTTCTTTTCATTCTCTTTCACATTACACAGTGTCATACACTCTATCTCTCTTCCTTTCATTCATTCTCTGTCTGCCTCTGTCTTTTTCTCTACGGCTAATACAATGGACTGACAGCATTACGGGCAGAAATTGGAATTGAATCGCTGAAACATGTTAACAAAGGTTCTGAAAATGAGCACAACAAAAATCGCATGGCAAGACCAATGAATAGATATGCGATGGGAAAGAAGAGAGACGACGACGACGACAACGACGACCTAAATGTTTGAAGAGAAAAAAGTGCAGAAAATAAAAAGAGAGAGAGAGAAAGCGAAGAGAGAAAAAGATAGAAAGACGTGACACGAAATTGAAACGAATACGCACAACAGATAAATTGATTGTTATTTATGGCAGGCAGTCCAATATAAAAGGCTGTGTTACGTTACGCAATTCCTAATAGATCCGAAAAATTTCTCGGTCTATAAAATTTCAATTACCATAAAATTATCGTTCGATCTGAAAATGTATATATAGCACATAAATTAAACAATGCCGTTTTACATAGACAGACAGAAAAAGATAGAGTATGGCCCAGCTTGATGAAACTTCTATCAAACTTTTTCCAAACTGCACATAAAACATACGCATACTCGATTCAAATGTTACGGACGATGATCCAAAACTCAAGCAATATGTGAACGAGAGACAATGAGAGCTGCTGATCAAAATGAAGCACAAAACTGTTTCGAGGCAAACAATGACGTTCAGTGGTTTTGATGCTTTTTTATTGGTTTCATTTTAATGCCAATTTTCCTCTAAAATGTTACTTATAACATGAATTTCAGTGTGCACAATTCGTATGTGTATTCATTCGTCGATCTCATCAACTCTTCTTGCTAAATTCATATTTCCCCTTTTCCTTTGTAATAACTTCCGATACTTTTGATGCTCACTTTGACGATTGAATTTAATGATGGGTTAAATTGTTTATTTTTCTGTAATATGCTTTAATGCCACCCAATGCGATTTGGTTATTTTGTTCAGAAAATCATTTGAATATGAGAAATGTTGGAATTTGAAATTTGTGTTGAAATTGCGTGCATGCGTGTGGCGGGAAAAGCCATATTTGTTTATAATTCCTTTGATGTTTTGATAGACTTTAAATTGCTCAATTTGAAAATTGACTAGGGATAAATATCAACAAATTTAATTTTTTACGAGATTTCACTATATTGAATAGATTTAGAAAAAAAAAGATTAATATCCAAGAATATGCTTCAATGTCGATATCCTTGGAAAATGATGTGCACGTTTTACTCTGTTATAGCACTCGAACCACCTGATTCTCAATCAATAAACATTTGCTTTTTGATCGTCAACATAAATTGAAACGAAGAGTGTAATATAAACAAACATCTCCATAACGCGGCATCCATACAACATTAAACGTGTAATTGTTTGTATAATTAGTGTTAATTTTGATACATTTGGTATATGATTGAATTACCTGAGGTGCATAGAACTTTTCAAATTCGATAATAAATTTCGTAATTACTCTATTTTTTCAAGGTTTCTCTTCTGGGAATCTGTTCTTATTTTAACGTATACATTACGAATCGCGAATGAAAATTAATCATTCAACCGACAAAGTCATACAATTTTAACTTTAGTCAAATGCTATGGTGACCATAAGTTCTCGGGAATCAAGTTTATTAACATCGCATCATCCTACATATCGATTGAATCGCATGACTGCATGTGGGTGTTTCAACATCGAATAATTGTAATATTTGATTGGTACTGATGAATTGTCGGCACGTGTTAATAAACTCTCTTCCTCGTCAACAACAACAAAAAGTTCGTTCGGGAGTCGCTTGTAGACGGAATCAAGATCGATTTTGAGCCGATGATATCGCATATTCGGTTATCAAAATAAAATTCAAAAACGAACCCGCTTGCTCACTTACTCATTAAATTAAATTAAGTAAATTCAGATCTGGCTCAAGGAATGTTTCAGCCATACGCAAAGCAGACAACAGACCGAAAATATCTTATTCACGGCATTTATGTCGGAGGATAAATAAGTCATAGTCAAATTATGACTTTATCAAATTATATTCTCAAGTTGTGTTTCGCTATAAAATCAATTCAATGTCGATGAAGTTTGCAGTTGATGAACGGCATTCGAAATCGACATAATAACAAAATTTACATTGGTATACTTTTAATCAAATTCCGGCGCTTCCATCGAAATCTTCGCCTTTTAGCAGAGAGGTGAAAAATGTTAAAAGTACTCTTGAAAGTCGTTGAACTTTTTTTGTTCTTCTTCCAACCTCTCGCATTTTAATGACAGAAGAAAAAAATCGACACGAGCCACCAACATCGCACAAAAATGAAGTTCAAGTGTCTGTCGGTTTCCCGTTTCCCGCTATAAAATTAAATCGGTCCACTTACAATGTAAATTAATCTAATGCCCGGTTTCACCGTCAACATTTGCCATGGCAACAGGGTGAGCCTTTGAAAAAGCACACTTCAATTTTGGTGTTCAGCTTTCGTTGTGAATGCATTATCTGTGAACACAAAACTCCAGGCAAGCAGAAGTAATCGACGAGAATCACTCCCGAAAAATTAACAGTAAATAAAAGCAAACAAAAAAAAAACAATAAATAACAAACTGCTGTTTTAATCTAAATTGACATTTTCAACGCTCTCTTAACCCATATCTTCAGAAGAAAAAAAAGAAGCAGAAAACATATCCACTTTAAAGTGAGAGTGCCGAACAGCTTTTCATGCGTTGTTGGCTAGAATACTATTTGCATTCAACTTAAAGGCCTACATAAAAAAATCATGAAATACAAATGACAAAAAATCCATTTGTAGATTAATAGTTGTTTGAATGATGATCACAGCACTTTTCTATATTTTGCTTTGTGGTTGTTAATACATTTTATTTATGGCTCTGTACTATTCTCTCACATCTTCGCATAAATATTATTTAAAGATCCATTATCCTGTATGTTGGTCCAATTTTTCACCATCGCAAGATTTGATTTACACACATGATGGGTACATTTTATTTATTTTATATTTTATGAGAGAATTTATTAAAACAATCCCATTGTAAATGGCGTCGAATACAAAATATAAAATCTTGTTGAATACATGACAATTCAATGGCTTGTTTAACTATGCGAACATCTGAAGCAATACCATTTGAAGCTCGGACATGACGTATTAAGAGCTTGGCTCTCGGTGCGTTTGGCCCAAGGCGTCATATATGCGATCGTTGGCTTACAACAATTTTACATGGAATCACACTTCCCCAATATTGACAAAAATGTAGTATTCAATAACAATAACAACAACAACAACAACAACAATGGATAAAAGGTTTACCTCATCAAAAGTTTTGTTGTTGTGACGTTTTTTTTCTCTTCTTCTTGTATCATTTTATAAATGCCAAACATTCCGACGTACCGAAAAAAAAACCAGAAATATGTTGTGACCACAACAAAAAGAAAATTTCCGGAGAAAAATCTTGTAAAATTCTTTTGAAAGCGTTTTGTTCGTATGGTTGGTAACAGCATCGATGTTTCTCTATTTTTCTTTGCCGTTCGTGAATAATTGACGAATGATTTCCGAACGAAAAAGGGAACGAAGAAAAAAAATGTTCAAGGTGATTGAGGCTAATCTGAAATTGCTCTTAGTCATTCTGACAAATGTACAAATGTTGGTGAGTAGATTTTTTGTTCGTTTGTCTTCTCATGTGCATAACAGAGGAGTCACGCGTCCCAAAGAAATGGAAAAACATTCGGGATAATAAAATTTTGGGGAAATTCAAAACGAAATGCGAATCCGGTATTTTAGCTAAGGAGATCGAAGGGAGAAATAAAAGGAGCTAAAGATTCAGTATGTAATTTCAATGAACTCGTACATGTTTCGATAATGCCCATTCACATCAAGGATTAAATATCAAGTTTCATTCGAGTAAAATAGAAGATGATTTCCGTTTTGTATTATCAGTGGCTGCTTCTTCTTTTTTTCTGCAACAACAGTAGCATTTATTGCTATTAATTCGCTGTTATCACAATTTAGAATGAGCCAAAATGATGGTGGATAAATGGTGTGCCGTACATTGTATGGGGTAATTTGAATGATGCTTATAAATGATTTTATGCCATTTGCAATCACAATAAAGAACTTTGATGAAAATGACTCGCGGCCACGTTAAATAATTCAAAAATGAGAAGAGATGAAACGAGAAGCAACACAATACTAAATGGTTAAATGTGTAAGAGTGTTTCTATGGAAAGTGGTTTTACAGTCGACTTTCGATCACTCACTGTCATTTTCGATATACAACCACTTCAAACGATCGAAAATTCAATTCATCGTGGAATTTTTTTTTTTTTTTTTTCGATTGAAAGCTATTGATTTTCAACGTCTCAGTGTTTTCGATGGAATCGTTGTTGAGCAAACAAGTGAATGAAAGAATGCGAAACGCTTTGTTTCGTTGTGCATTCTATATCCAATAGAACATACCACTAGAATTACTGAAACAACCAAATTGTTGAGTGTCGACTGTATGCCGCGTTGGATTGCAAACTTTTAACTTAATAAACTTATCATCATAGCCAAGGGGTCTTCAGGTAAAATATAAAATCGACGATTTCAATTCCGTCTATATTAAGTGATTTACGGTAGAATAAACGGATGTAACGAGAATGAATGCACACGCACCCGCGCTCTCTCTCTCTCACACCGTTTACACTTCGTTGAAAATTTTATTCTAAGAATGATAAATGATAATGAAAGTGATGATTGTGATGATGTGAATGCTCATAAAATGCGAACATCGTTCTCATTCTTGTTGTTAACCACATAAATCATGCGGCACATACCCAATACACTTGCAATACAATAAACGATAAATTGGAAATATAAACGTCTTGAAATTCGATGGAACATCACAAACATTGCATTCGATGGAAAATCACAAACATTGCATTTAATCATAATGCTGCAATTTTCAAGTGCTCTTCAATATTTCAAAGAAAACTTCATCTGTCACTACCACAATGCATTGTCGAGCAAAATTTAATCAAATATAATTTTATTGGCCGCACACCGACAATTGAAGTGGACAATTAAATTGTAATGCAAGTAAACAATAGAGCATACAAAAGCAGATAAGGAAGTCAACGAAACAGAGTACCAACTATATGAATTATTAGAGATATTTTGCTTAAACCTCATCTGGAATTGGTATCATTTATGAAATAATACACTCTCTCACTTGAATTAAATGACTTAATTCGAGAACTGAACATGAACGATGTGTCTTTCTAGAAATATAATGGCGCTGTCTATCTGGAAGATACTTTTTTTATTATTTATCTTTTATATTTATTTTGCACCATGAAAACCGCCAGAAAATTGCATCGCACGTCATATATAATATATAATAAAAATTACCCACTTCATTTTTACACATCGCATTGCTAATATGGTGATGACAATGACAAAGAAGCAACAGGAGAATTAATCGTCGTTTTAAATCGGCACAGTGAAACAAATGCGCCGTAACGATGAAATGCTACAACACACGAAAACACACACATCTATCTGTATATACGCGTGTGTGTGGGTATGCATGCGAAGAGGTTTATCTTGCTCCAAGTGAATCGAATTGAAAAATGTCAGCTCATTTGTAAGAATGACAAAGAATGTGCTTTTGATATAAATGCTTTTTTTCACTTTCTCTCTCTCTCTCTCTCTCTGAATCTCTCTAGCTAGTAATGTGTTGTGATATGTTTGCCATCGAATGGTAATTTTTTTCGGGTTTGTTGCCTGTTTCGGTTGATTTTATTTTACCATTTATTTCGATCCATTCAATCTTTTATGGCCGATTTCGCGGGAAAGTCAGAGAGAGAGAGAGAAAGAGAGAGAAAGAAAGTGATTTTTTTGTAAGTAGATTGATCCAGATTGATGATTTTTCATCGTATTCGAACAGCATGCGCACACCAAATGGTGATTGGCTACATCGACCATTCTAAAAAAATATATTGTCAATTACCATTCTTCTTTTGTGCCAAACATCAACGAACCAAAAAAAATACCGTTGAGCTAAAAATTGTTTCAGATTTCGTACAGCATCATCGAGTTTGAAAGTAATAAGAGATAACTTTGAAATTCGACACGCAGGTGCCGAAAATTGTCATATGAATTACCCATTCGAATGAAAATAATGGGCGACCATTCTTGAGGATAACGAATTGTGATACTTAGGATGTCGAATTTGAAATACTCATCATCATTATCTGTATATATAGATTTTCTGGTGTGCGCAAGCATCTTTAAAAAAGAATCTGTTTCACCAATGGGTCATTTTTTTTTCTACTTAAATTGACAAACACACGGTTTTTTTTTCCATTGGATTAATTTTGGAAAAATTCGAATGCAGTAAATATGCGCCAAAAGCCTCAAATGTTCACGCTCTCGAACGGTAAAACGTGTCCCCTTTTTTTAATGGCACCAAATTTGCTCTGCCGACTCATGAGAAATTCATGATTCTATTTCTATGATGCTGACAAAATCAAAGAGCATGAGAATGAAAAAATAAATTGGATTCATTTTAAATATCACATTTCGTTTAATGTGTGCACAGAGCCTGGGTTTGTTGGTGTCGTTTTTCTCTCTCATTTTCCGTGTCTATTTTAATTAATGAAAGCATCCAAAAATGGATGTCGTTGGTATTGAATGAAAATACCTGTCGAAATTCCGTGTATCTCATTTAAATCGAGTTCGGCTTAACTCCGTTTAATGATCGAGGATACATCGTTTCTTCAAAAATTGAAATGGGACCCATTTTAACTTTGAACAAATTATGTGAGTTTGATGTTTGCTTTTGACTATTTTTCACGGTGTTCGGGTTATTTAGCATATTATGCTAAACATTCAATGTGTGCTTCAGTTGGACAAACAGACCGGCGATTAATGTGCGGTAACATAAATCCACATATGTCAAAAGATTACTGAATGCATGAGCTTTTATAGAAACTGTCGAATCCGATGTTATCATATGACAGAAGAGGAAGATGGAAAGAGAAAGAGATCGGCCTGATGTTTATTATTAAAAAAAAAAATTCGGAGAAAAAACACATCTTCGATTATATTTTTTTGGCCATTTACCAAAGAATATCAATTCATTGCATGTTTACATATAAATAAATAATCACATGAATTGGCACATGTTGCGGTGTATCGCTAATTCGATGAACATGTTACAAACAAATCGATCGGTTGGAAGTTTGACACATATTCTACTTTTTTTCTTCTTTCGTTCAATAGTTTCATGTTGATGTGTATCGTCAAAACGATTTCCATTATGCATTGACATCGTCAGCAATACACCATCATTGTGTGTGTGTGTGTGTATGACTTTCGATTTGGAAACAAAATAATGCTGGTTAAATTCTGATATACGATACAGCGCATGCATCGAATGGTACTTTTTTTTCCGATTTCCTCACCGATTTATATCACATATTGTGTATTATACGTTCGTGGAAAAAAGTGGGGAAAAATAAAGAAAAAAACCACTTATTAATAGTTAATTCTATTTGTAGATAAATCAATGCATTTGATTAGGATGCCAATTCCCATTTGAATTAAACAGATTGTCACATCCATCTAAATTCCTGTTTGACATTGTATTGTTTGCATGAAATTACTTTTTGGAGTGAGAGAAAAAAAGGGCACATGTCCGATAATTCCATAGTGTGTCAATCATCATCGATGATTGATATATCGAAACTATGCAATTTTAGTTAAAATCAAATTATGACATAATTCACTAGCATTCACAATATTGCCATTGTTCGTTAGAATATTCTGCACGTACATATTGTTTATGCAAAATATAGTTGATTTCATTAAGCATAGAAATTGTAGTTTTCAACATTCAACATTCGATAGGACTTGAAAAACTCTCGAGAAGCTATTTTGATATTCTGCATAAGTGCTCATCATTTAATTTTTTCATTGATCGACCCGGTTTTTTGGAGGTCACTTTGAATATTTGAGTGAATTTCGATTCGGGTGGATTTTAGTTTTTCTCTCACTTTTTAGGTGGATAAAAGATGAAATAAATTAAGTAACACACACTGTTGATTTGATTGCTGACGGCCAAAGACTGGCGTGTATTTATTTATATATATATTTCAGTGCGATTTTCAATCAGTAGATAAATTACATTTTGAATGATAAGTTGATGAGTGTTATGTACTATATAAATAACATGTGTTTATACATTTCTATCTCTTAGCCCTTTTCTCACATATTAGAGAGACATGTAGACGTGCTTAATAAAATTAAAAATCAATAAAGCGTCAATCCAATTTTATAGTTAATTATATCTAATCTAATTGCCAGTTACTTAATATAAAAGTCCATAGAGTAGAAACCGCATGTGATGCGTACAAAATACTTCGATGTGGGATTTATTTGACTAATTTCTTTAGATTGCAGAGCCACTCTTCTTCAATTCAGTTTTCAACAGACAAACCCGAGTCAAAGTACCATATGAAAATAATTGAAAATTAAAAAGTCAAACAACACATCTGTAGTGAGTCAACAACATTTGCTCATTGAATACTGATTTAAATTTGCATAATTTTTTTATTTCAATATATGAAAATATATTCAATTTTCTACACCATCCCCGAATTAATGCGAAACGAAACGAATTGATAACAAATAACAACACAGAGAGTCGGATGCAATGTATTGAAAATCGTGACGAAAAAGAAATTGACAGAGAGAGAGAGAGAGAGAGAGAGAGAGAGAGAGATAGATGACAGCAAAAATGCATTTGATAAATCGAATCACGGAAAAAGTGTCAAATGTCATTTCAAATATAAACATAAAGTGGAACAAAAACATTTGTCATAGCATTGATATTTGTGGCATATCTGCATGACAACTACACGCACGCACAAACCATACTATGTATTCCATAGTTGGCATATTCTTTACCGCAACTTAATGCCAGTCAGATGGATCGAATGAAACAAGTGTGTTTCACGTTCTCCGTTCGAGTGGAAAATCTGTTAAAAAAAAAACAACAACAACAAATTGTACCGCTGACGAAGAAGAAGCCTGCATCATTGTCTCGACGAGAACGTGCTTTTTGTTTAGCTGTCATCACATCTGCCTGTGTGTTCTTGTAATGTGCTTGAATAAGCACATTAGTTATGGAATTCACGACCGGATCCTAATCAATTTCATAGTTTCCTGATATTAATCCCATTCATTTAAATTGATTTATGTACGTCATTAATCAGCGTATCGGTTTCCTCCCTCCTCTTTTCTATCTTTCTCTCTGTGTGTTGCCTCAGTCAGTCAATGAGGCTGCTGTCATTTGGCTCCTTCAACTTTGCTTAGTTTTAATATTGGAGTTGCTAACAGCTCTGAGTTGTATTGTCTATAGTTAGTCAGCCTTACCACAAACATATTGCTTTGTACATTTTATGAAAATTGTACCCCCGCAAAAATTCCAAATAATTTCCGGTCATTTTTGAACTGGATGATTTTTTTTTCTTTTCGTATTTGGGTCACATTTAAATGAATTTGAGTAAAGATAAGATCATTAATTTATCACATAAATTTCTAGCAAATTGATAGGCAATGATGATTTTCCACATAAAAATGCCAACATTTTTCGAGAGAGAGAGAGAGAGAGAGAGAGAAATAAAGAGAGAGAATCCATAACCCAGAAAATCACGTAATTATAAATCGGATCGTTTTGCGGATATTTGTTATTATTGTTATTCATCAACTAAATATAAATTTCCGACAGATTGAATCCCGTTTCAAAATTTGATTAAACAAAAAAATAAATGTGGTCGCATGGGAATGTGGACCGAAATATACCCATTCAATATTAGATTGATAGCTAATATGGTTTTAATAGCTTAATTCACATTGAACTTGATCCAATTTTAGGATGAATCGTATTTTCTGCACCGAATTATGTGGCAAAAGAAGAAACGAAGCTTGGCCGAACAAAAAAAGAGCGAAAGCAATATTATTGCCAATATACAATTTTGCCACAAAAACCAAGATTTGTACGAAGTTTAATATTACGTCATTTAAAGAAAGCAAAAAAAAAGAAAAACAAAGAGAATTCAAGTGGATCGAAAATGTCTATTCAATTTATCCAATGTTTGAGCACTTTGGCAAATATACGATTTAATATGTGTATGAAAGTGTATTTGTAGTGACTCGAATGATGTAAGAGACTGGAAACATATTTTATGGTATCAAAATCATGCACAAAAGCCTATCACTTACTGTTTACTCAACCAATATTGATTCATTTGATGGATTTTTTTTTTGCGAGTTGAATTTTTTTTCCACCAAATTCCACATCCAAACCGAATCATGGCAGATATATTGAGAATATATCAATTTTGAATGTATGTTGGATTGTTTTGAATAATGTCAAAATTGAATATGTATTATTGATGTAATTGAAACACGCCAATCAATGTTATTCGCTCATCTCGAAACACTCAAAATGGTAACAGACACACTGACAATATGAAATATACGAAATTTTCCATATTGTCACAAATTCATGCATGCATAAACCACATTCAAAATGTTGAATATTTATTATTCGAATGAAATGGTTAATTGACCAAAGAAATAAACACATTTGTAGGTATGGTGATGGCACGTGAGAAAATGGTTAAGAAGTGGTTTACCGCAATTTCGAAGAGAAAAGAATGAAAACAAAATATATGCATTGGAGAGTAAATACAATAGCATCGCATAATATGAAAACAGTTCGTTTGTTTGATGTCGTTGTCACCGAGAGTGAATTTATATGTGTATTTTATTTAATATGAAACGCACACACATATATAACCTTGCAATGTTCACTTTTGTTTGTTAAACCGTGTGCATGGTAAGTGTACGAAAGAGAATTGTGAAATTGACGCATAAACAACTAAGTCTTCACATAAAACATGCCAGTGAAACGGTCCATTCAAACATACTGAAAAATAGAAGAGAGCGATGGATAGATAGAGATGGGGCAGTAATCGAGATAGGAACTGCAATAGCAGACACATACATACACATTATGGTTGACATTGTTGTTCAAATTCACAGTTGTGTGACAGTAGCACGTCAATCTTGTCTAATCACCAGGATTCATGTGAATGGTGTCTGTCGAGAAAATAAGTTACTTGAAAATTTCAGGCTTTTGTCAGTCCCAAATAAACATGAAAATTTCGCTCAATTTCAATATTCGTGAATGTCCATTATGTTTTCCCGTGTTAGACTTTTGTCTCGTTAAACGAATGCCAAATGCCATACGACAATATTCAAGCAGAATCAAATGAACAACACAACAACAATCGATGATTTATGGAAAACAAGCGCCCCGGAATTTCAAGTACACAAGAATAACAATTTCACATTCCATTCAAACTGCCAGCGAATTTACTACAATATTGTTTGTTGTATGCAATGCTCATCTTTAAGACCAAAAACTACTTACTGTTCTTAAGCAAATGACAAGAAATATATGTGTGTTGTGTGCATGTGCGTCTATGTATGGGTTTGGTTTGTTGGTCGATTCACTTAAAACCATGTAATTTATTTGGAGCATAAGTTGTCAGGGCTTAGCTGTTTTCGGTTAGCTTAAATGTTACTTTTATCGTGTGCAAATGGCTAATCCATTTCGTTTATTTAATTTATTCCAAGCGAAATGAAAATACGTTCACAATACACAATTCTCTGCTTTCTCATCGGCTTAGATGAGAAAATTAATGAAGAAGAAGATGTAAAATATCAAAGAAAAAAAAAGAGTTGCGTTCATCACCAAATGCAACCCACTATATACCGTTAAATACTCTATTTGGACGTTGGCTTGCTTAAGTAACAATTTTCAACTCCGTCCACATTCACAACATATACCGCGTATTTATAGCATTAATTGAGCTTTTCTACTAGGCAATAAATGTCTTCTAAGAGAATATCCCATTCTCTGCCATTCCATGCTATGCCATATGTATATATGTGTGTGATACAACGAAAATGTGTTTATTATATTTGTGTTATGATTTGATTATCGAATTGAGCATATGGCTAGTAACACGCAATTTATCTGTTCTGATATCATTTATTTAAAGACACTTGTTGGGTTTTGATGTTGAACGAACTTTGGACCAACACTCACACATGCCAACACAATTTCATCGAATCTATTTTCAGCATGAATTTTTCGGCTAATAGACTTTTATTAGAACACCATCGTTTTCAATAAATGATCACGAAATATTTTTGCGCCTCTAGAGTATGAACACTGGCATTTATAACATGGATAACCATGGATATATTGAATTGGTTCTTGTGGAAAATGCTGAGACCAATTAAACTACACTTCAAGTTGCTTCAAGTTGCTTCAAGTTGGATGAACGAAGTAATTTTTGGCTAAGAGGCCAATAACGTTTATTACATGCATCATCATTTCATCATTACGATTTTCAATTAAAACTCCCGCGCACATAGCGCTCACACCACACCATGCACAATACATACACATAAATGCTAAATTTATGACATGAAATTGGATATGGCGATGGTTGAAACAATTATATGAAAATGTAATTGAACAAAAAAATTTACGTCAAAAGCGATCACAAGCCAACCAACGAATTTTCCGAGAAAAAGTTGAAATAATCATATTGAAAGTTGAGATTTTGTCACGTGTGCTACTGTAACAAAATCGCTTTTCCTACCATGTAATTTCCGTATACAATTTTCGTGGTGGTTGAAACTTTTTCTGTCCCCATATACGCACACATTTCCTAATAATGGTGTTAGAGAGAGAGAGAGAGAGAGAGAGAGAGAGAGAGAGAGAGAAGAAGAAGAAAAAATGTGTGTCATCACATCATCGGTAAGTTAGGGATATTTATTTTGTTGCCATTAACAGCTTGTCGGCAATAAATTTTCTTTGTTTATCATCGTCATCATCATCGGAATGCGTACAAAATTCCAATTTTTTCTTTTTCTTCTTTCTCGTCAAATTTCTAGTCGCATCGACAGCGCAACGCATCAAAAATACGGAAAATGTGACGAGAAAGCATAAAATTACGCTTCAAAGTTTATTGAACTTCAAGTTGGTATGTCACATGACTACAGATTATATTTGCAAACCACTTTTTTCCATTCTTCTTTTTCTTTCGTTCGATCACGTTTGCATCCAATATTTTTTTATACGTTATCTCATCAAAGGTTTCGTGATAAATTAACATAGTGTTCAGGTACATTTTTAGGAGATGGCAAACAAGGTTCACACGAGGTCTATCTTAATGTATTATCTGATATGAGATCAAATTTCAATTGTAAAAAAAATCTCAATTAATTGACCTTTTTGCATTTTCGTTTATAAAACAAAAAATAATAATGAAAGAGAATCAAAGAAAATCGAGTGCTATTTTATTCAGACAATTTTCAAAAACTTGACCGTTCAGCAACAGTAGTGGCAAATGTTCCGCAATTAACTGAGTCAAATGTTACTACTTCTTTGATTGACATAATGAAATTTATCGTTTGAAACAAATGAATTTATTGTATGCGGTTTTTAGTATCGAGCGCACATAATATTTTATTGTTATCCAAAACGTTATTCTCTAGTGACGTTGAATGTGTCCAAAATGTATAAGCTTCAGAGCAATAGATTTATATCGATGAAAACGGTTCGAGCAAAATTCGGTTGAATTTCTTCGAATTGAAAAAAAAAACGATTACTCACGAGGCTTAAAACAATGTTTGAATGCGATCAGAGGAAACGGGCTCTGATTGGCATTCATCCATTAGCTCAAAAGTGTTTAGCCTTTTAGCAGAACAAAAATGGGAAAAAACTGAAAAGAAAATGCAAGAAAACGAAGAGGAGGATAGAGTTTAGATAAAGAGATACGCTTTTATTGAAAACAACTGATGCTTTTTATGCGATTCAAACGTACGGCATTGCGTATGTTGTATTTATTTTTATTTTACGATGGATTGGCGAAAATATCTAATTCATGTCAGTCGCTTTCAATCATGTAAGCATGACTCCTTGAAAAACAAATACAATTAAATCTCGGCTTTTTGACTCACAATTACTCGTTCAAGAGCCAAAACACCGAACTCGTTAAGATTCTGTGTGAACCGTATTCGAAATATACGAAGTCAGCATTCTTGAAATCAACATTGTAAAAAAAATACCGCTCACTTTGTGTGTATGTTACGAAGTGCCTATAAAAATTCGTCGACATCTCGGCCAAAAGTATTTTGATTTTGTTTCACAAATTTGGCAAATAAAAACCAAAACTGCTTTGAATGAAAATAAAATGACTGCAGTTTGATTACGATCATTTATAACTTTTACCATAAACAACTTTGGCCCAACCGTCTGAATCAGAAGCAACGATCTACTGCATTGACTCATGCTTAGAATATGTTTGTTGTTTTTCTCATTTTATTTTTTTTCCAGATCGGACAAATTCAGCTGCCTTCAGACCGAAATACACTTCAATCTGTGCATTTAAACTCATTAATGTTTTTTTTTTTCTTCTTTTTTTGCTCTGCAGGCACAAGATTAAAAGTGAATAATGTCGGACATAGTAGTAGATAGAAAGTGTAGTCGATTGCAAATGCAAGAAGCGGCTTAAAAAAAATATGAATGAATAATGTTTTGAAAGTGGGAGAAAGAAGAGTGACGATGAATATGAAAAGCCATAAGTGCCAATTAGGTTGGAAAAAATGGATTTCTTTTCAAGATTGTGCGACGTAAATAATTTTTCATGTGGAAATTGTGATGGACATGAAAAAGTCAACCGAATCGACAATAAGACGGAAAGTTGAAGAAGAAAAAAGGTGGTGCACACGTTGTGCGCACTGAGCCGATTCAAGCTAATTATTGCAGTGTTATAAAAGGGATAAAATGTTGAATTACATACTCAAAAATAAACCGAACCGAAATATACCAACATACTAAATGTAATTGGCACTCCTCGTACTTCACACAATGTCGACTGACTTCTCTCTTTTCGTTTGTTCATTCAGACATTTTCATTCATTCATTCAATTTCGTTTTTCTTCTATCATCCACCACTTTGAGTTTGCCCATTTTCATTTTCATAGTTATTATATAATGTCAGTTAATAGCCCAGCCTTTTACGAGGAGTTCAAGCAAATAATCGCTATTCAAAAAATGTGTTGAAAAATTCTTTTTGCTCTTGTGTCTTTATTTGAAAATCTTTTTCTCTGTCTATCTCCTTTTCTCTCTCTCCAGTTTTTCTTGCTTCTTTCATCGCAACCGATTTTCCGGTGATAAAAAGGAGAGAAAGAAACAAGAAAAAAGTCCTTCAGCTCATAAACTTTCAATGGTTTTGCTTTATCAACAAATAATACAAAAAATAACTAAATGAGATATATCGGATGAAGCAAGTGTAAGAGGAAATCATGGAAAAATGAACTCAATATAGCTCTCAAGTATTTGCATTCTCAATTTAATGCCTTTTTTCATTGAATTAATTCATGTGGCACGTATCCAAAACAAGCGATGAAATTGATCGGCGTTGTTCCACTTTTTTTCTGTTCTATTTGCTCAATCAAATTTTATGATTTTGAGCTTTACCCGTGTTCTCCTATGCCGCATCAATCCGCTTACAAACCAAACCGCTGGCTTTGTCCTTTTTCGATTTCTACTGAAAATCGTTCGGTTCGGCTAACAAAATTCCATTAAAATCTGTCGCCACCAAGTAACTTAACTCTCTGTGTAAGTAAATGACAATTGTGCGTCATTTACAGATAAGTAAAAAAGCACATACACTCCCGAATGCGCGATCAAACATGAAATTATTTTAATGTAATATACGTATATTTGATCCTTTATCTACGTGCATCGGCATATCCATTAAAATGCTTAATAAAATGTAATGAGAAAAAAAAACACGAACACACACACACAAGCTATATAGTCAATTGGTTGTTGGCCGCGATCCACATGCATACACCATCATACGCATTCACTTCCCAAATTAGATTGGAGACAATGAAAACAGCTAGAAAGAATATAAACACAAAACATTAACTCCATTACGGGCCAATAAAAAATGTGTGTAAAACAATGTATGAGACGCGCGATGTGCGATGCGTGAGCGATCTGGCAACAGCAGTGAGTACGTACATTGGTAGAAGACAAGTGAGAAAAAAAGCAAACTTTATTATCGCGCAGTATTAAATGCAACTTACCACAGTTGTCCCAATCAAACGAAGTGAATAAAAATTGCAAAAGATATACGAAAAAATCATTTTAAATTGTAATGATTGGCGACGTCATTTGCTAACAATTCATAGTCTTAAGACGTACTGTGACAAACAATTAAAGATTCACGTGGTAAATCGTCAAGTTGATATTTTCCGTTTTATTTTCAAATGTCACAAATTTTGATGACGACAGATACGTGGTCGATTTGGATTTCAAATTGACATTTGCCAACGCCAATTCGTGCTTTTGATATATCTGCCATTGAGACGATTCATTAATGACTTATTTCAGTACTCATACTTTTATCTATCTCTATCTTGCCTCCTCTGTTCACCCACACACTACTTTTATTTAATTTCTTTGACAAGCAATGCAAGATTAATATATTTCAAATGTTGAAGAAATAGCAACGAAAGTGAACATAAGGACAGAGAGAGAGAGGAAAGGGGAGGGGGCTTGAAAGAGAAAAAGAAATCAAACGTAGACGAAGGATATTTCGATATTATCATCAACTGTAAGAGAATGAGAAAACTGACTCAGTGAAGTTAATTAGAAGCGCTTCAAGATTAATTGTATGTGAAGATACATGCACACATCTAATATTTAGTTTAATCAATATACATTATATATACTTTTGTTGTATGTTACCATTCCATACAGGGTGGCACATATAATCGGGTTTTCCAGGCGGTGGGAATTTCGAAAAACCCTTTTGGGGGTATGTTAGGGGTAAAAAATAGAAAATTTCTATCGGAGCAGAATTTTGAATTTTTCCCCAATTTTTCAAAAGTTCATCGGATCAAAAAATAATGTACTACAAAGTTGTTCAGAATCACGAGAGAGGTGAATGAGAAAAATATCAATTCTTAAGTTTTTTTGCATGCTGATTCCAAATTTTGGGGTTTCAGGTTAAAAAAATCATATTTTGGGGGGTTTTGACCCCCCCGACCTCTTAAGGGGGACTTGGAGGGCAGGGATCCTAAAAAAAATTCTCGTCATTCTGAACATTCAAAATTCTGCTCCGATAAAAATTCCCACCCCCCTGGAAAACCCGATTATCTGCGCCACCCTGTATATGTGTTTAATGCATAGTGGGGAATTAGTTGGAAAATAAGTTGGGTAAAATCTTTGACAACTACCACCTGAGTGCGTGCAATTACCACATGAATAAAGTAATTAATTTGGAATCAACTACGGTTATTACTTTTCTTCGATTTCACTTTTGAGTAAAACTTTATCTCTTTTTTCACCGAATTGCGTTGAGTTTGTTCGTCTTTTCTTCTCCGGTGTAAATTCACACGATTATTAAAATTCATTTTAAATTTTCAACTTAATTTGTTTATTTTCTTCACACTTTGCGTTGGTGCAATCGTTTCAGATCAAAGGTTTCGGGCTAAATACATAGATCAAGGATTTTTTTTTTTTGGATGACATTCCCTCCGGACCAGTGAATTAAAAACTTTTAATGATAACTTAGTCGCTACGAACGAATTTATAAACTTGAAGAAAAATTGCCGGCGGAATGGTTTTCACATTTGAAAAGCTTTTGTTGTTGGATTCGTTAAAAAGCGCAACGAAACATCAATTTTAATGACTATATATGAAATATGTCGACATTGAAATTTTTTTGACGATAAATCCATTCTTTGACGCCATCACATCTGTACGCACCTGATTAAACTAACAAAATGCCAAGAAATTCGAAGATGTCGAACCGTCGTCTATCTTTTTTTTTTTGCTTTGTTTTTGTTCATATAAACCCACGCAGCATTCTGTATGAAAAAAAATTCCAAACACAAATACTTTTGTCGAACGACCGACACAACTGATGTGCAACGCATATGTTTGGTGTAATTGCGCGAGTAAAAAGTTTTACGGTATTTTATTTTGTTCAGAATGGACGTCAATTTGAACATATTCCATGGGTGAGTGATGAATATTCGGCTCCAGAACCTTTTTCAGGCCATAGGCTTGTCAATCTAATTGAAAATAGAGAAAAGCTTCGAAGAGCTGATGTGATTCATTATTGCAGGGCAAAAACAATGCGCTCTTTTGACTATTTCGAAAATGATTTAAAGATAGGCTTGTTTGACGAAAAAGTTCTGCAAAACATACGACAACGTTGACTATCTCCCATTGCTATGGAAAGAGAGTGTAGACGGGCAAAACAAAAATTCTGTCTCCTGCTTACACTTTACCAAGACTAATTGAATGTTTTCAACATAATAACAAAACATAAACGAAATACACCATCCCATTGGATGAACATTCGTTTGTTATTACCAAAGTCCCTAATGCCATTCTATTACTCGGCTATTGGATGAGCTGATAAAATAATAGATATATTATATATATAAAGATCGGCGCTTATGTTGCTTTTTTGTTATTCTCATTTTCTCTTATTGAACTTTATTATCAATTTTTCTCAATCGGATTTCTATGCTAAGCGAAAAGCGTACAGTGTACAAGTCAATAACGGAACTGAATTCTATTGGAGTTACTGCAGAAGCAGCAGTAGCATCAACGCCTGATTGAATTCATTTCAAAACTTATTCTTCAATAATTCGGTTTGTTCTTTGAAGTTTTCACAGACGAAAGCGTAAATATAGACTTAGACACACTTCTACACCAATTTTTCATCGAATAAGTTGTACTGTGTGCAAATTGATAACAAAAAAGAGTTGTGTGAAATACACGATTAAAACATACACCTTTCATATACATTTTAAACTCACAACATTTTATTTGCTTCGTACACGTACACAATCAATTTATTCAATTTTGTATGATGCCTCAATTCTGTCATCTAAACGATTTGTGTTTAATAGAATTTTGTAATTAAGACGCAATATTAAATAGACGCACGACGCGTCACCACAAAAGTTACGACGATAATTCTCATCAATTGAACGAAAAGTTTAAAATAGAAAATTGTAAAGCAGTTCAAGTGTGAGGGAAAGGGAAAAAAACCGCCATCACCATCACACCGACACGACACATAACAAATTCACTAATTGTTTTGGTCGTTCGTCGCTCGATTGACATGCCAAAATAATTAAATGAAAACCCTGACGACAGCAACAACAACGAAACAAAAAATGGGAAGCATACTAACGATTCAAACCTTACATGATTGTGTACTTGTCAATGTTCGTAACAATGGCATTTCAACCACATAAATTCAGTTGAAGAGGCGCGAAACAATATTTCAATTATTGTGAAAGGCACACGCGTACAGACGATGATAATGATGACGATGATGAACTGCTAATGATAAAGGGCTCCGATCCGAATCTAATTATTTTTCGACTTTTTTTCATTCAAGGTCTCGTTATGTGTTTCTTTTTTTAAATCGCGGCACAGATTTATTATAAGTCTAGTATACATTAATTTATGTAAACCGTGCTCTTTCTAGAATGAAACACTTTCTTTTTTTTTTGTATCGAAACTTTGGGGTTTACCATAGAAACGATGCCAATTGATAATTTAAAACTTTATTTTTTAATGAAGTCGAAAAATGCTGCATTATTTTCCCTATTAGACGAAAGAAAATTGTACATAAATATAAATTCCGTACTTATTCTGAAGTGTAAAATGTCGAAAACGATTAGATGACAATTTTCCCATAAATTTGGATGTTCTGCTGGATATATACTGCTATGTACAATGAATGTAATATTTCTTCAATTTCTGTCTACGTAAAATACTTTAAGCTGTTAGGTAAATTGAATGGAATCACGTGAGAACCGGCTTATTCATCTAAAATATTAATCGAACAAATTTCGGTGGCAATTATGACCAGTTCGTTCGTTTATTCGTAAAAAGACGAATGTACGTAGCGTTCGTTCGCAATACTACCAAAAAATATTCTACTTTAAATGTCACTAATAAAATTAAATCATTTTCAAAGGAGTTTCCTACAGACGACATTATCTTAGAACTTGCACTGAAACGAAGTACTAAACCACAAGTTTTTACGTGGCTCCGTGATTTTACGCGGCTCCTTTTCCTACGAACAACGAACGAACGAACTCAATACAATTCAACGAACGAATGTTTGTTCATTGACATCTCTGACTATGATGTTGCGTAAACTTTTTTGCGAAAACTGCGACTCATTTTATGTTTGTCTCGAAGACGCAAAATGTGACAGTAATCATTATCGAATTTGGGATCATCAAGGATTTATGTTAAATGCATTGACATGGCTTAGTGAACCTGATTGGGTCTTTGCCATAGAGTCTAACACCAAAAAATGTTTTGTTTCTTTTATATTTCATTAAAAATTTCATGTGTATCTCAAAATGCCGTTTAACTTCAGAAGCTATGATTGCAAGAAAAAACAGTAAATAAATCATTAAAACTCAAAAAGTTAACCAATTTCAACCAAAATATAATATTAAAAAAGATATATAAATAAATAAATACTACCAAAATGAGATAAGTTTCGACTTGTCTCATTCTCAAAATATTTACATCCATTTTTTGTTCGTAAACATGTTTATTTTTTTTTTTTTTTTTTTGCTTTATTCTCAAATATTCCTCATTTCAGTTTAATACTATTATATCTAAAGTGTAGTACTCTTTTTATGAAACTGTCAAATGTTCATTACATCTGCTGTGGCAGAATTCGAGATTTTCATCAAATTTGCTTTTTTATAAGTGATGCGTCTACTATATAGTCATTCATAGTAAAATGAATTTAAATCTATTTCTGCTTCGATCTCTCGTTATTTTATGGCCAAGTGTTCGTTCTTTAACATGTTTTGCTTATTCAACTTCGAGATTACCATGTCTATCAAATGAAAAAAAAAATATGGAAACAACAAACATGTCTATGTTCGTATGTTGATGCGTTGCACGGTGCAATTGCGTATCAAGGTATTTTTCCCATCGATTTTCTGTTTGTGTTGTTTTCTTTTGTGTGGATGCGATTAAATCGAATACTCGTAAAAACAAATATAACACATCGTTCGTCGAATCGACTTCATCATCTGGAAAATGATTCATGATCTGTGTCTGTGTGTATGGTGTGAATGGTATAGCGGTAGCATGAAATGATTTGTAGTTTTACAATGGTAAATTAGCTTGTATCTGCTCGAATCGGATATCAGAATATTGTTGTTGTCAACAAACATTCAGTTGTGCTCGTACGTAATGCCTGCAAATGAATTTAATCAAGAAAAATGGTGCAAAGCCGCATCGTAAAATTGTTGTCGTTTCATCGCAAAACTGAATGGATTCATTAATAATTTAGATTTTCATCATATTTTATTATTTATTACAAAAACGAATATATCATAAACACATATTCCGACTTAATTAAATGTTGTGGTTTGTCGTATTTGTGTTACAAAATGAATTATGTACATAGCATATTTCAAAATTGTACTTGCATTGTATGTTTTGATAAGAGTTTTGTGTCGACCACCACATAGAACAAACTTCAAACAAATCGGAAAAACTAAAATAACAAAATAAGATGAGCTGGTGGTTGAATGCGAAGTGGTCACAGCCCGATTCAGTTACAACGGAAACGACAAACTTTTACCACTGAGAGCAATGAACACGTGTTAATTATAATAATTATTGTAATTAATGCATAATTGCTTGAATTGAAACTATGCACATATTATCCCAGGTAATATTACTGAATGCAAATGAACAGTATCTCTATGCTAACTTGAACTGTTACATTGAACTTCCTTGACGGGTTGAATACAAAGAGCACGGATTAAAATCATCAGCTCTGACGCTCAGTCGCTCATGATACCGCGATGTTTCAATGCACCGAATGAATTGCACGCAAAACTAAAATGTACATCTTTGCCGCTTGTCATACGATACAACTATCTTATAAATGTGAACCAAATGGGAGTGTATGGTAATTTTGCACCGCTCTTTATACCTATTTTGGATAAGTGTATTTTACGGAATGCAAATTCTGCCGATAAGATAATAAGGATAACAACCGCATGATACCAACATAATACCAACATATAAACTTTACAAAATGCCATTATTGGATGAAATTATATGGAAATCGAAAACTTTGATATTCAAATGAAAACAAAATTGTTTTGAAAAGCCATATGTTAGTTAACGTCATGTTAAATTTCAAATTTGTAGACAATTTAAATCACATTACATTTGATCAATCATACCAATTATTAGAAAAATTAGTCAAATATATTTCGATTAAAATTCATGAGAATCAAAAGCATCTAAGTGTAAAAGCTAGTCAGCTGTCTAGTTGAGAGAGGAAAAGACACAGAGTGGAAGGGGTAGAGAAAAATCGAAAAATTATGATATGATATACACGCAACTGTGACAGTGTCAAAGTGATTTATTCGATTGCTTAGCTTGTTCATGTGAAAAGTTTAACCACTCGTTACAAATAATCAACACATACAAACACAACAACAATATTGTTTACCCGTGACAACATTTACAATCTGTGAATCGTAATTTGATTCGGTTCATAAATCAGGATTTAAAAGACCCGCAGAAAGCAAAAAGTTAAACATTTTTTTAAAGCCAACATAGTATAAAATCTAGGAGCTTCCACTTCTAACCGAACATTTCATATGAATACATCTTTTGCAGTTTTTATATAAGTTTCGTGATGAATTCGCACTTGTTATACGGTTTTTTTATGAATAGTGTATGAAAAGAGATAAAAGCTCCTAGTTAAAATAAAATTATCACTGGATTGGAGATGAGAATGTTATATGTTCTTTGTGCTTGCAACCATTGAAAATGTAATCAGACGACATTGGTGTGTTCTTTCAGATAAACATCATGAAATACATATCATACGAATATATTTAAAGCATTAATTAATCATATCAAGACAATAAATTCGTAAAACAACAGTTGTCATTACGATTTTATATGTACATAATAAACAATAAATGCTTGATGTGAACTCAGTTGGATGGCTCCACAGTCTATGAATATCGTCTGAATTGCTGACGAAAATTAGAAAATTATAACTTTTACAAGCTCAAATGGTGCAATAAATCGCAATCACTGGATGAAACTAGTGTAATGATATGTTTGCTGTTGCTATTTCGCTTTTATTACGTCATATCTGGTACATGAAAATTATATGGAAATCTCTGTATATCGAATGGAAAATATTTGTGGCATTTTATTGTGACTTTACTCCATTAATTGATTACGTAAGAAATGTTCGAAGTTGAGGGCGAACACTCTTTTGAGATATTTCGACATTTTTTGTGTTTTATTTTGAGGCCATTGATTTAATGAAAACCTTTTTTAATGTGCGCGTGTGTGTTTTTTTTAAAGATTCATCATCAGAAATGTTTGTGAAACAAGTTAATGGTCGGATTGCTGGGAAACTTTTTTGTATTTGGGCTCATACACTGGAGGGGTTTTCACGCTGAATTTGGTTTATAAGCGCCTTTATTACATTTTTTACTTGACTTTGACCGTTTTATGTCCTTTTAAATAGCAATTTTTATCGAATTCATCGCTATGTAATTGAGAATGTCAGAACGTATGTTTCACTTTTCCAATGTAAAAATAGAATGTAAGTTTGGTATTCATCATGATTCATGAGGATTAAATTATAAACAACAATTTTCGTTTATATACATTACGGTTTACGTATTTTTCGTTTTTTTTTTTCGAAATCCAGTTTTAATTTTCCAACAGCCCGGATATGATTTAATCATAATGGTTCATTCGTTATATCTAGATAAATGGCAATGACGTAGTATTTGAATTTTTTTACTTGATGTGTTCCAAAAGCTTCCGAACTTTCTGAAAATGGTTCAATTTCATGAAACTGCCACAAAATGTCAACACTTTGTCTCACTATTCGGGATCTTTTTTTGGGACAGTATTCTTTTTTTATTCTAAAATAATAAAAAATCATTTTGGAATTCCTACCAATAATGAATTTGAAATGTATATAGGAAACCTTCCGAACACAAATAATAAAATATTTGGAATTCGTTATCCACTTGCCAGTTTTGCTTTTTGTGTGAGATTTTGGTTGTGGAAAATGTTGAAACATTTGTTGAGCGCGCGATCAAATGAGCATATTTTTTTTTAAATTGTAAAATCGAAACGAATACAAGACATTCGTGCTGAGGTTAGAAGCTGACCAGAGATTGCATATGAAATAGCATTGAGCTTTGAATGGGTTGGCCAACATTTTATTCACCTTGTCAGTAAATTAAAATCTAAATTGTTGTTTATGTGCATAAGTTATGGCAAGGTAGCAAACAATCAATGAGGTAATTCAAACAAAGAGGAAGTGTATGTATATGTGTTGTTGTTGTTTTTATTTCCATTATACCAAACTTGTTTCTCACTCTCTACTTCTTCGCCACGTATTATTTGCATAAACATTTGTGGTCAGAAAATGTTCTTGTAACCTTTTCGCTGTTTGCCACTGATTTGCTTCGATTTGATCCAATTGTGACTATCGTGTGTTATTTATATGCAATGTATGCTCTACGATTTAATGTTCACATCGCAATAATTTATACGGTATTTAAAATTCAATAGAATGTTAGTTGATTTTATCGCTTCGACTTAAGTCGATTATTTTGTTAGTCTCTGGGGGCATATTTCATAATTTAAAACAAGTATAAGCATCCAGTCGGAGTGTTTTCTGAATTGCGTGCCGGCCACACTACATCCATCGAAGAAGAATGTGTGTTAAGCTGCACGACTAAACCTTACCCGTCACATGGAAATGATGGTTTCTTTTTCTCTCCCCTCCCTCTCTCGCTCGCTCTCTTTTTGGCCGTTTTTATGTGTTGTACAAGTGCTTAGATCGTCGTTTGCATAAATAGTGTTCGCAACAACAGTATACGATAGGCGAGGCAATAGATTTTGATTTACCCTTGGGCGAGAGGCGCATTCTGAAGCTCAAATCATGCGCCTGCCTTTTAAATTGAGCTGTAACTGTAACAATACTTGACTTCATTTTGGCATCAGATTTGAAAATATTTCGCGCTAGAATGCTTTTGAAACGGTTAATTGTTTGGAATCATGAAAATGGCATTTTGTTCCTTTTTTTCGCCAAAAAGACATACCTTTTTTATATTTTGTTTGGCGTGTATGTTTTTTTAGCGTATATAATAAATCGAACATAATTTTTCTCTCAATGTTTTCGTTTTCATTAAAATTCTTGGGAAAAAAAATGTATTTCAATGTTGAGTTCAGCTTTACGTTTGAATTCGCGTCATTTCTATTTGCGTATGTTATGTCTCAGAGTACTCGGAGAAAACGATCTGAGATTCCATTACGATACCCAACAAATAAATTATTACGGTACTTCTCGTTGAATCGTCAAATATGTTCGGCGTTACAAATGAATCAGTTGTGTTTCTTCTTCGAGTAAAAGCGAAATATTATTTGATTATTATGCCGAACCCCATTCAAAATATTGCCATTTCATTCCGTTTGGTAGGCCTAATCAATCGGTTGCCATCATAAACAGTTCACGTAACCGATATATTATTGTAAATTTCACTTCCGTTTGTGGCCTTTCACACAATCTTGAATATAGATACAGATACGTGAATATGTGTTCCATTGTATACATGTACTCATACAAGCCAAGAAATTTGTCTTTTTGCGGTTTGGTTACACTCTCCTACATGCGATTTACTGAAGTGATGATTGTTTGTGCGAATCTTTTTCTCTTCTTCACGTCAGTTTTCTTCCTTTATGGGCTTTTTCATCGTCTTCATCTTGTTTATTTCAATGACACGGTCGTTTATCCTTGTATCATTTTGCTTGTGAATGTGTATGACTCGATATGAGGAAATTTTTGTGTAATATTATTGATGCCGTTGTGTGTGTGTGTGCGGGTTTTTTCTTCATCGACTGGAATTCAATAAGCACGTGTATTATTTTATCAGACGCTAAACAAAATAGAATAACATCATCTCATTTTCTACTATTAGATAGCATACATTCCGTGCCTAAATCAACCGATCTATATGGCTTAGAAACACACATTGTTATTCCGTATACCCAAATAAAGAAAACGACTACATGATCAAACTTTCAATGGAACGAAGACACATAGAGAAATGAAAAATTCCTATGCTTGTTGCGCATTAAATAGCATATGTAGCCTCGATATACAACGCCACACCGAGGCGAAAATAGAAGAAAATGAAGAAACAACGAGAGAGCAGCTCTTTTGATAAATCCATCAATATCTTGGTACAGAAATATTTTGTGTATCATGCACACAAGTGCTCTCTCATTTGAATACGTTCGTTCTTGTTCGTTATCTTTTTTCTCAGAGTTTTGCTTCAATTTCGATGGAATCCATAGGAAGAGTGCCTTGAAGCCCTTTTTAACGCACAAATCAGAATTTTAATTCATCGAATGTTTACGCGAGCATCGAGCATATCTTGACTCCATTCCGATATTCACAAATTAAAATTCATGCGGCTTTGCTGTCTCGTCCTCAACCTGCATATATGATTTCAATATCAAAGCCAATGTATATAAATTCTAACACAAATGTGTTTCACAACGTTCGACGTTCATCTATCACTCATTCCGTATAAAAATGTTAAGTTATTCAGCATAGAAGAAGACAGCTTGGATCAGGTACGGCAGTCTATCATTTGATCCAACGAAATATGTGATACAAAACGAAGACATTTAAACGACCGAACGTGCACCATGATCAAATGTCGACATATCGCAGTCAATAATCATGAAGAATGATATCAACATCAAAGTTGATACAAATTTCGTTCGGCGAATAAAAAACCAAATCAAAGTTCATAAATCACTCTTGGGAACAATCTCTCACTACTAAAAAAACGGGAATAATCTTTTGCAACTGCTCTCATTCGCTTGCCATTTCTATTATGAACAATATATATTCCGTGAGTTTTTTCTTTTCACCATCGCAAATTGTCGAAAATAATACATATTTATGTTAGTTGTTTCTTGTGTTAGTGCTCGTTACCGACTGAATCGTTGATTAGAGCTTTTTATTTTGTCATAAAATAGCATCGCCATTTTATGATAGATATAGTTTTCTTTTTATTGCGTTGAAAGTTATCGCAAAATCAACGTATCATGTGATGTTGTAAATGAAACAGCAGGCATTTTAAAAACATCTACATTTTTAAGTGCATACGGTTCTGAAATTAGTGCTGTAATAAATTTCTAGCGAATTTTCTTTCGAAGCGAATTTTGTGTTTCATACTTAAACCATTTCGAATGGAAATCATGTGAAACGGCATCTTTTATAGTTGCCACGTTTTGTGTGTTTATCACACGTTGTGATATTTATATATGATTGATAAATGTTGTGGCATAAGTGTCATTTCCGTAACACACATTTTGCACATGTAACATTAAAAACTAAAAGTAATAAAAACCTTCATAAAAGTCTTTTGAAATGTAACGAAAAGCGACATAAGTGATCCCATGTTTGAATTGGAGAACAAAGATGGCCTTCGATACGCCTCATTTTCTTCACTTTTAAAACATATGGGCATTGTTTTCACTTTAAATTGAACGTGCAACTCAAGTGAATGAAAACAAGAAAAGAAGATTCGAGTGGTGCCCGTTTCTAATGAGCTTTACTAAAAAATCATCCAATAGACATAACATGGTTCACAATTCAAACTGAGATAAAAGAGAGAGGGTTTGAAGTATTTCGACTCCTGTGAAAGGAAAAGACGCACACAATTTTCAACATCGATATGTGGTTTTAAAACTAAATGGATTTAATGGCGTAAAAATTAGCACATTTTAGTCCGTGTAATGCAAACGATCAACGTGATTCGAAGAAGTGGCATCATATCATTGCGTTGACACTTTTCAAGTGGCTTCGTCTTTGTTCATTATTAGTTTGTGCATATAAAATGACACTACTTGAATAGTAACAGTAGTAAAAAAAAACACGGTGAAAAAAAAATGATAAAAATGAGCAGCTGACCTTCGACTGTAATTTTTGCATTCTCTTTGTAGATTATGTAAATTTAATTCAAAAATAAATGCTTGATTTAATATTCTTATTGCCTCGAAATGGAAAAGCAGAAAACTATGACATAGATAGAGTATGCACAGAAAGAAAATATGTGGTATTTTTAATTCAATTTTGACATCTCTGAGGCATATTTTTCAAAAATGACTATTTGTTGAATAAGTTTTACCAACTTTTCGAAACCACAGATGGCGCTAGCCCATGAATTTGGTGAATGTAATGAAGCAATTGGTAAAACTAATTCAACTGATAGTCTCTTTTAAAAAATATGCCTCAGAGATGTCAAAAATGGCAAATTTAATTCGTTGTTGGTAGATTTTATATTAAATCTACCAAAATTGAATTAAAAATACCACATTTTTTCTTTCTGAGTGTGTTTGAAGTTTCACAAAGATCGGAGATTGAGAGAGCAAAAGCGAATGAACGAGAGAAAAGAATGTGGTGAAATTCACATGACACAGGACTTTTTCTCGGCTTAATAAAGAGCATTGAAAAAGTTTTTATGAAATATATAAGAGTGTCCAAAGCCGCATATCAAACTAATTCTATCAACTGCATCCGTTACCATATCGACACAATAAAGTATTCGTACGTCGACAGAAAATGTTGGTCGCTTTTAGATCCAAACGCGATGCTAAGCCAAAGATTCGAGAACATCAACTCGAATTCAATTTGTTATATCAACAAATCGTCATTCTTTTGTATCTTTTTTTTGCTTGCTTGCTTGCTTTGATGAGATACGATACGGTGGTATTCGTAAAATTGAAGAGTATTTTTCTAAGAAGGAGACTGAGAGACAGCGAGTGTGAGAGAGAGAGAAAGAGAAAGAATCAATAGGAGACCATTTTAAGTAGAAAATCCAAAATGTAAATATATTTGAATTGAACAGAAAATCTCTAGTTTGCGGTTTGCATAAATTAGTCGTGTATAAGGGCAATGTTCTGTTTTCACTCCCTCCACATATTTGAAGCGTTCGCTGCTTAATAGAGCTGGTAATGAAATTGTGTTTTGGATCGTTGGGCTCGAATAGAATGTTATCCACACTTAAATATGAAATGTATGCGACCTGACTGGTGTAATTATACTCGCAAATTTTGAGCGAACTGCATATGGTTTTAATGTGTATGCAGTCTAAAGCATTTTGGCTAAATTTAGAATTGAACGAAGTCTCGACATGGCATGACTGTGAATATAATTGATTCAGTGTAGTGTTACCACAACTTGAGCTCACTTCTATTCTTCGTCAGGATAAAAACATCATTTTTCATTCGCTCTGTCTGTGGGTTTGATTTTCATCTCGATGTCGGCTCGAACCAACATTTTACTGGTGCTAATCGCTTTATTTTTTTTTTTTTGAGAAATTTAGTTCAATATGTGCGTAAGCGTGTCCATTCACTTGAAACTAGCACAAAAGCCAAAATATACAACAACAACAACAACAACAAAATCTTAACCACGACACACATTGAAATTCCTTAGCTAAAAGTCAAATTAAAAACGGCATCGCTTTGGCTGTGTATAGACATGTTTGACATGATGTACTGAGAAATGCCTCTATCATTTGTTATTGGACCACAAAATTCGTTTCGAAGTTCGGCCACACACGCATACACCGAGTGTAACCATCTCGAAAACATTCAAAACTCTCTCGAATATTAATGGTGAAAAAGTTTTTTCCCTTTATTTGTCATTCCGAATTTTATTTACTTGATAGATAAAGACGTAATGTCGCCGCCACCGTTGCCAATCAGGCGCTGCGGCCATTGTCCGCTACATGTGGATTTATATCGCATTCACTGTTACCGGAGATATACTATGTAGACGTACAATGTGTACACTGTACATATAACATCAAATCGATTAACCAAATATTTTTGGTCAATTTAAGAAAGAGCCACAAAACAAATGACTGAAGTAAACAGTAGTCAAGCGTCAACAGCAGGCGACCAATAAAACAAAAAGACGAAAAGCATTTTAAAAAAGAGCAAACTCACACACATACACATAGTATTTCTTAATGGATATAAGTAACTATCGCACCGCAACCGGTGTTGCGTCAACAAGCCGAAAAGTCCTGTTTTGGCTTGGGATTTTATGTGTTTGCGTGTCACTGTTTCACAAATTACATCTGCAGTGACGTGAACGTTTTCAAATTGGTTTTAAGTTCGGAAAGAGAAAAAAGGTGTCTCCATCGAACTGGTGATCATCGGAGAGAAAAAAAATCAAAATATGGTTCGTAAAAAAATGATGCTGAAAAAAGTGCAAAATTCAAGCAATGTTAAAAGAAACACGAAGCGAATTGACAGTTAGCAACGATATACTAATAAAATCTGACAATCCACACAATAATCGAAATGCTCATCCATTCGTTGTCATAACCAATTTACGGTCCATTCAAGCGAGCACAAGTAAAGAAATTTACAATTTCTTCCTGTAACACAGTTTTTTTTTTCTTCATCGCTATCGTCAGAAGTTCAATGGTCTCTTTCATTTGCCCTAGTGCACGCTTCAAACGATGTTCGAACTTAAACTTGTACACATAATACCAATTTCATTGGAATGCAACATTCCTTCGTTTATTTTGTTGTACTTTCCGTAGGCGTATTAGCTACTCTAATGATTTGAAGAGGAAAAATGCGAAAAAAGAAAAAAAAGAGACTGAAGTAGAAGTGAAATTCGGTTCTGGATACAATTAAACCTGTCTTGGCCACACACATACACACACACACCGCAACCAAGAAGATGAATGGATGTGCTCTGGAGTTGAAAACGATTAGAAAAACAAAATGTTCCGTTTAATTTAATGTTTTCGTTAATTCAATTTTCTTCATCGTGCGTACGAATAATAGCCATGTTCAAACACGGTGTATGTATTATTTTTTCCTCATCAAGCGTCAACAAATTACAACTAATCCGAATTCATCATGAAGTTAAGGCGTGATAGCAAAAGGAATTTTCCGTTTTCTGTTTTGTTTCAATTTAATAAAGCAAACTGTTTTGTGAAGCCATTGTTGACTCCTCTTTTTTTCTGTGCTTTCTTTATCCTTAAGCGATGCGAATAATAAAACGCTGTTTGTGTGCGAAAAAAAAATTCATTGCTCCGCCACACCAATTCATCATTTATACGGGAAAAATAAAACATTCGCTTGAATAAAGGTTCTTGCTCGAATTATTTCGAAAGTGTATTTGTGTATGCTGGGGGTACTTCTTTTTATTGGCGAAAATAATTTTTCTTTTCAAGCTCTCTATATGCCACAACAAGCTCACAAAACAAAGTTTTCATTCAATTGAAGTGACATTCGGCATACAAAGTCACTGGATAATAGTAATTTGTGTATATTTTATGATGGAGTTTATCATTGGCAACAAACTGCATATTATAGTTTTGTTTTACTTTTGTACACCGATGGCTCGAAAATTGGCTCACATTAGTTTGAAATTTCCATTTAAAATATGAGGATGCTGTGAAATTCACTTTGTTTCAATCAAACTAAAATTCAATTAAACTTTTCGATTTGTTTGTTTCTTTGTTCACATTATTCTACGCACTATTTCTATTGTCTGTATTCAATAAAATAGACATGTATGCAGATGATATACATATGCACCGATTTTGTATGATTGATTTGTTTTGTGATTTTGCACAACGATTTTGGTTGATTGATTTTAGCTTTAATTGATTTCATCATCATTGTGCAAGTGTTGTTAGAATTCGTAGTTTCAAAAATATTCTATTTTAAAATGATGAAAAACCCGAAAATTCGCGAACACTTCAAAAAACGTTCACTTTCGTTCGGTTGTACAAAATTGAATTACGGAAATTTTCGATGCTAATATCGAAACAGAATGGAAAATGTGTGATATAATTCAAAGGTATTTAACTACCAGGATTATCATCTCATGCGTAAATAAAGGCACCTGACGCATACACACATAGACACATTTGGAATTAAACTTAAATGAATTCAGTGGATTTATCAAACATTGAATGTTTACTCCGCCATCGAACGAGTTTTGTTCGCATTATATTTGCTTATACTTATATGAATTATATCATTTGTTCGTTCGTTAATTCTACATCTAGCGCTGTTAATGTTTCCTTGTTTCTAGGCGATAAAAATTTCGCATGCTTTTCAAATTGGTTGCAATTTTCATTGGCCGTATTTATTGACATAAAAATTCATGTCTATAAACACGCTTGATGCTCATTTTCCCTTGGTGTTCTCTCTCTCTCTCTGCTCACATTTGTTGTCAACGCAAATAGCAGCGAGGAGAAAGAAATCCTGTCTATTTATAGAGTTATTCACATGTTGAAACATTTATTGTTCACCTGATTTTTGCCACATGAAGATTATTTATTCAACGTACAAAACACGTGTACGTGTATGCGAGTGTTACTATTCAAGCCATCGTCTCTATGTTTGTGTATCTCAAACATTTTTAATAGAAATGTTTCCATTTCGCTTAACTTAATTTCCTCCCAGATGTTTATGGCTTGAAAATTTGTTCAACATCAATTTAACGTCGTTATGACGCCAACGCGTTCACTTTTATCAACGACCGGGACTTTTGTGGTTGTGGGTGGTTTTTAAGGCATAAAATCAGTTTCAATATAAAATATCATTCCACCTGGATTGGATTTATTATGACCGAATATGATGTAATATAGACATTGTGTCGAGCATCAATGTGAATATCCTCTTCAAAGTGACAAAAGAAGACAAAAAAAAAGTACGAAACATTCAACTTTATAAATTACACAAAAAAAAATCACATTATTAAAGTTATATTTATTAAAGGTTTTTATCGTATCGAAACACAACCGGACCTGATGGAAAATCATTGACATATATGATGGAACTCTTAGCATGATGGGTGTATTTGTGGTGTCACTATCTCTCGCTCTCTCGCTTTTACCAATAGAATCCTGAAAAATTGTCATCTTTTGGTATCGAAGACACGACGATGAATTTTCTTCTCATTTTTTTTGATAAATCGATTTTTCACTTGGCAAATTCTTGTAATTGAAAAATCGTTTACATAACACTCACGTATATTCAATGTGTATCTGTAATATAATATTGTAAAATGTCTTTAAAAATGAAATAGAACATCCGTTTTGACATTATTTACATTCATTGACACAATCGATTGCTGTTCAATTGAACGAACATACCTTTTGAATGTTGTGAAGTGTTTTGTTTTTCCAAAAGCACACAACCATGCAAACATCGAATGCGCAAAATGCAAATGATGAAGGGAATGATAAAATGATAACACAAAATAATTGCTTTGTATTTAGCCTTCCGAGATAGATATTATCTCGGGTATCTGCGCGAAATAATGTTTTGCGAAAAAAAAACAATAATACTATAAAATAAACGAAAACATTATTGCTGGAGCGTATCAAATTTTGGACAAATGCTTGCTGCCCGTTTCGTGTCTTTTCGCATTTCCGTTTCGATTTCGTGACGCCTCGCGCTTTCATTTTCAAACCCATTTAAAAAAAAAAAAGGAGAGAAAAACGACAACGAAGTGAGTATATAAAACTTCAGACGAGTGCACATTCAAATGTTCGCATTAAATATGCTTATTCGGTTTGTAAACCGAAAAAGGTTTGTACAAAAGCTGAATAGAATATGCAAATATTCATGCTGTACTGTGTAACACACGAATTTCGCGAATACGGAGTATGAGAAATGAAAAATGGTTACATTGAACTTAAATCGACCAAAAAAGAACGCGACATTCGCCGTAGGACAAGCGGGAAGAAAGTACACTTTCGATGTCTTTACGAGCGATTTTGGGCGGAAATACGTACACAAAAAAGCGATTGCTAGTCAAATGCGGAAATCAATTGTTGAATCGAACGCAGAAATACGCAAACCAATTACGGCAAGTCAACAGAAATGGGTACAGAGCAGCGACAAAAAGAGAATAAATAAATCGAAGGGAAAAAAGAGCACTTTTTTGGTTCGGAGATGACGAAAGAAGGAAATTTTTTTTTTTGATAAATTCTTTGTGAATCAAGTCGGTGGGAAGACATCATGCGAAAATAAAATCGTTGTGCGCCAGTCTTTTTGGAATCATCGAATTCACTGTTTTTATTGTTGTTCAATTTATTGTGCGAATTTTATTTTACAAGCAATCACATTCATATCCATTCATACTGTAAGATGAAAATAGAGTCGACGATTCTCTCTTTCTCTCAATTGAATGATTTTAGTTAAACTTCTATCGTCGTTATTGTGCTCTGTATTTTTAATGTGCTTTTTGTAACGGGATTTGGATGTGAGCTTTGCACTGTTTCATTGCTTGTTCTCCTTTTGTTGCCGTGATAATAAAATCAAAGTACCTATCATATGTTTTCGCGATACTGTTTAACTATGCCCGTCGTAATTCAATTGACGAACATGGAAAACGGGAAATTTTGCAAAATTCCAAATGCAGAAACTGCAACCATTGGCAAACACCATATTTTATTCACAAATGAAGAGAAAGAGCCGGATCAGGAGTAGAAGCAAAAGAGCAAGAGCAAGATCGAGTTATGAAATGTTCGAATGGTGTGCAATGCATTGTTAAGCAAGTGTTGCAATACGAAAATGCGATTGTTCATTAAATTGTGCCGAAAAATGGAGTTATAAAGAATATGAAGCCATTGAAATGTCTCATACCGAACCGAATAATGAAATAGAAAAATATAGAATGCGTATATAGTTAAAGACACTATAAATGCCATTACCACTAGATTGTGAATTCAAATAAGTGCATTGCACGATCCAACGACCAAAGCCAACGAGCGAACGGTTACATCATTATTACGACACTTAATTCATGCCGGAGATTATAGTGTTGCGATAATGAACGAGCTGCACGAGAAAATGTGCATTAGAAAAATGCTTGATTCAATCCTCTGGCGTTTTCCTTTCTTGACTTTTGCATATATACACACACACCAACACCGTGCGGACTCATTGGTCGTTGCAATGTTCACTTGTATATTCTGGTTGTGATGACAATGATTGCAACGGAATACATTCTACGCTCGATTAGTTCGACTGCATTCCGCTAGAATAGTAAAAGTAATACGTTTTAAATGAAAATCATGGCGCCACATATTCCAATTACTCGAAATGCTATTATTGTTGTCGAGCGCATCGGTTGCAATCGAAAATATTGTAGTGCAAACACTATTTCGCTCTTTTGAACGTTGCAATACAAACGATCGAAACACTCTTGATGCAAGAATGTGCATTCATATTTTCGTGCATTAGTCATACTGGATAGACGAGATGAAGACCAACAAGAGAAATAGGTGGTACACAATATCATTATCGGCCGTTCGGTTTTAACATCGCTCATGATACACTCGTAAAACGTGCAGCGCAACGAACGATACCATACACAGTCAAAGTGCATACTATACACGTTTGTTCGATTTGATTTTGCTTACGATAGATTAACGCAATGGCAATGACGATAAAATAGTTAAGATTATAATGAAGTGGATGCATTTGAGGGTGCAGACCAAGTGCGAGCTTGATAATTCAATCGTACGTGATTGTTTCTCCCTTATTTTATTCGGTTGTCGGTTTTTTTTGTTGGTTGGGGGTGTGTGCATTGCTAAATGTCTGCTGGATGTTAAACAGCAGATAGAATACTCTTTTTTATAGTCTGCTCAATGACATTTATGAATGACGATATGCTCAAGACAGAACACTGACTAACACTCACACACACACACACGCACATTTTTCTATAATAACAACTGTGACGTTGACGTGCGACAACAACGATGGACTAAAATGTGTCGCAATGTCGATTGTTTGACAATTTTCTCGATTACATTCTATGGATTTTATAGCATATTACAACAACCACTTGTGCTTGTGCGAAAATAACTTTTTGAACCGCAGAGTGCACACAACACATGACAAACAAAACGTTTCGTAGTGTCGGTATTGCCAACACCGTCATTCATCCGTTTCAAACGGATTGAAAATAAGCACACGTCAAACATCATTCATGTAGATGTGAAAATATTTAGCGATTGTAATCTTATGAGCTCAATACAATGTTGCATTGATCCATTAGCAAACTCTATTTCATAAACTCTGACAAATGTTCAACACTTTTCGTAACTTGCGTTTAAGCAACATTGGTTTGTTCGGTTTCATAAAACTATCTCTCTGGCTGTAACACTTTGACTATCTCTCTCACGCATACATGCACCCGTCCCGTCCCATTGCATGTTGCATTATTCCATTTATAAAGTGTAAAATGTGCGGCATTTTCTATCTAAATGAATTATTATACATCGTTTTTTATGGTTCGGTATCATTTTATGACAGGATTCTCTATCATACTTTACTTTTAGCTCCCTCGTTCCATAACATTCTTATGACATTCAATAGTTTTTTTTTCTTTTCGTGTTATTTAGAAGTTTATTTACTTTATTTCGGATTAATGTGACTAAATAAATTACCATAATTTATTAATACAATAGATGTATGATGCGAATACATGTAATCGGTGAATAACATGTCGTTTTTGTCATGTGTCACATTGTCATAGCATATCAAATGCGATTTATCGCAAACTGGATGAGAAAAAAACGCTCACGCTCACGCCCAAAATCAAGATGAAAAGCGGCAAATGGTAAAATTCGTTGTTTTTCTTTGTTTCAATTTGCATGCATTAAGTACGGCTATGGTTAGACGGCATGGGATTGAATCGATTTCAGTGATGATGCTATAAATTTTTGTTTATTATGGAATAATTTCATTTTTATGCCACTTAATTTGATCTAGTTTGACATTGAGCATTACTTATTTGAATAACGTTTGGCATTGGCTTTGATCATCATTTTGGAAATTGAACATTTGCCGAATTACAAAATGCCAACAAAACCAACGGCTAATTGACGTATTCAATTGAAAAAACGAACAAATAAACTAAAATCGAAAATTCAGTTGGAAATGAGCAACATTGAACAATTTTGTTCGGTTCACAATTTAATTGAATATATGCTGTAAAATCACAGATTCAAGAAAAATCAATGTAATTATCCGGACAAAGGTTGGTGTGTGGAGGTGGTGAGCAATCGAGTGAACGAGAGGATTATGCATAAAATTTTTCATATTGACATTTGGAATCGACCATAAAAAGGCTACAACTTGTAATGAAATTTGCTGGCTCAATAAAGCGTTCATTGTTTCAATATAAATTGAATTTTCAATAAAATATTTCAAGCGTATTTTACACTTTTTTTGCTATTAATTTTCAATAAGGGTGAAATTAAATTGTGTGTGTCGACAAGTGACCAAATCAAATTTTAGAAATGATAATATAAGAGGAAAAAAAGTCGAATGCATTTTTGAATTAGTTTGTACATATGCTGGCTTGGAATCGCAACCAGGTATAACGTCAACATAAAAAGGAAGAAAAAAACGATGACCGACAATATATTAGTATATTTCAGTTAGTCTGGCTGACGTCAGGCGCGTTTTTATACCTATATCAAACATTTCTATTGTATTTTCGCTCCATTTCAGCGCCTGACGTCAGCCAGATGAGCTGAAACATCTGGATGAGAATATCCAAATATACTGCATGGTATTGCATTTTCCAACTAATCAAATCAATTCCATGCTATTAGTATATGCTTTTTGCGTTAAAAATATAGAAAACACAGATTGCGATAAAAACGGTTTGTGCATAAATGAAGTACAAACATTGGTCAAACACAGCTATCTGGTGCAATCGAATGAATACTTCTAAAAAAAAATTGTTGCGTTATTTCTCTCTGTTTTTTTTTTTGCTGTGTGAATATTCTGCGCAATTTTATGTTTAAATCGAATATAGTAGATTGGCAGATTGGCCTGCAAATGACATCAAATCGATATTCTTCGCTTCAATAGAGAATTTTTTTTCTCTCTGTTTTTCTCTTCATTCTTGTGTTGTTTATATTGTGCGCACAATTTCAACATTTTGGTTTCCAGTAAATGTGTGTGTGTGCTCTTTTTTTTCCCATCGTGGATGGAACCACTTTACTTCCTGTTTCGATTAATAAAATCAAAAGTTTTAGCCTTTTGCGCCATTATTTACTTTATTGTTGATGTTATCGAAAATTTTGAAATGTGGATGACGGTCGCTTACAAATGGTAATGAATGGCAATATGTTTGCTGATGAGATAGATCAAGAGGGAAATGAAGGACAGAGACCAAACCACAATATAGCCGAGAGGGAAAAAAACGGCAAAAGGTCGATGACAATGAAAATTTCTGGGAAATTTTCATTATGCTCATTTTTTCCCCCAAAAAATGTTCATTGACATTTATGTTTGGCAACGTGCAGGAATCTCTAATACAACTACCCCACCTCTATATCTTTCTTTCTGTCGAAGACGAATTCGTTTAAACAAAGTTTCATTCAATTTTATTTTTCTTTTGATCTCTGTATCTTTTTCCGTGTGTTGTCTTCACTGAATAAGCATAGAGTGACTTTTGCTTTAATGAAAACTTGTTTTCACTCTGAATTAATTGACCTCGTGTATTATATATTATAATATATTTTGAAATGACGAGAACTTTTTTATCAAATGCTCATTTTTTTTCGGCATAGAATACATTAGCCGAGTTCAACGAGAGAGTTTGAGAGCAAAAAGTTCGATCAATTCATGCAATAAAAGATGAGCATTGTCATCGGTGGTTTTTGTTTCTACATGAGTAGAGAATTGAATGTAAAAGTGGCATGAGTGAAAATAAAAACGGATACTTTCGATTCTTTCTTATTGCCAACATATCATTGGCTAGGGGGTAGACACGTGGAATCAAAACTCACAGAAATCACAAAAATCATTAAAATCACAGAAATCGCAGAATTCAATTTTTGTGATTTCTTTGATTTCTGTCAAATGTTGTGTATATTGTACCGCACACACACTATGTGTTAGACTTCTACTATAGGCGCACACTACCACAGTGAAATTAGCTTTGTATATAAGTGTATTTTATGTCCAATATTGAGGTTTGGAATCGAGAAATCACCGAAATCGCAAGAGTCAAAGATTTCATAGAAATCAAATAATTCACACTGGATTCATAGGTGTCTACCCCCTAGATCATTGGATATATTCTAATGGCAAGTAACCTTTGAAATTATAATGAAAAAAAAAAGAGAAAAGAATTCGAATAGAAAATAGAATTTGATCTTGATTTTTGTCGTTTTTCTATTCATTTCACCAATGATGAGATTGGAATAGAGTTGAAGTTATATTAAAAATGAATGGCAAAGAACCGAATTATGTATAAATCTTTGGTTTTCTTGATTATAATAGACATTTATCTCTCATTTTGGTATATTTTTTCTAGTTTGAATTCGGTTGTTTTCTTTTCGATGGAAACTTAATGTAGATAAAGTCAGTCGTCACAAATCATTGAAATTTATTTGTTATATTTCATATATTTCAAGTCATGACACATCCTTCCCGCTTTCGATGTCCGCATGAAACATCTTCACAATACAAACTTTCTCATTTTTACTTAATCATTCACGCACATAAAACCGACACGAGAAAAAAAAATGAGATGCATAAGCAAAGAATGAGATTTGTGCGTGTTTTGTGGTACATCCTCTATGCCAACAAGTATAATAATAATGAATGAATGAATGAATTACATTTTGCACGCTGTTCTAATACCATTGATTATGTGTTCTCTGATACGCGCGCAATTTGCACACACACAAACCCTCACATGCACACCAAATATATTATATCATTCACACATCTGTTAAATTCACGCGTCAATCAATTCATTAGCGAAACCAATTCGCATGCAATCCGGAAATCAAATGAATGAATGAACGAATGTGGAAAATTTGATAAAAATACTCAATGAATTGAAATGATACAATGTTTGAATTGATTTCTAATTATTACTTTTTCCGTTGTTCACCATCAAATTGACACCAATTGAAAATTAAGCATCCGTAACACGTTTTCAGCAAAACAATAAAATTGGATGATTCTCTTTTGATGTGCATAACGTACGCCATTTGATTTACGGTTGAATTTTAATGAAAAATCAGTGAATGAATTTCGATGAAAGATTGTGCAATATTTGATATTGTGATACACAAATTTGATGAAAGCATATTTTATAAAATATTATATAATCGGAAGTTCCAGAGAACCATGTCAATCTAATGTGTAATTCAAAGAATGTCCAATATGATGAAAAGAAATTTCTTCTTCCGTTCGCCTTTTCAGTTGTTGTCAACGCCGCTTTTCGTTCTCGTTCTCTTTCAATCCATAATTCGAATGTATAGTGGCACAATATTTCATAGATATAAAAAGCGTTTGAAAGGGAAATTGAATGAAATTCACCAACAATGGAGATAGCTTGCTTGCGGTTCCTGACCGGGATTTTGAATGTGTGTGCGATTTGATTTATGACGTGTACAAATAAGTGCATTAAAAATATGACATTTATTACAATGGACCTAATTAGAAGGAACCAAAAAAATTGCCATTGAAAGAAAATGAAATGTATTTTATACAAAAAGCGTTTGAAATGAATGTTCTCCCTTTTGTGAAGTGCGTCAACGGTACACAATTCACATTTTCGTTTGAGGATTTTGTCTGCGTGTGTTCAATATTCTTTATTTACCCAAATAAATATCGGAAATTTGTCCAAATTCACACAAAAAAATCGTTTCAGATTTTATACCTTGCACCAACGCCGAAGGACGCCAAGGACCAAAATATGTTTTTTGTCATGTAGAAAAAAATTCAATATTTTCCATGATTCTATTTTAACATTTACTGTTCATAAAAAAAAACCATCATCGTAGAAAAAAAAAAAACGAAAAAAATTGTGGCAAAAATGTAAACCAATTGTTAATCTCATTTCTGTTCATTTTTCTTTGGTTTTCATCAGAATTGGCGACGGAACATCGTCATTTGGTAAATAGTAACACACACACAAGCACCCCAAAACGTGTCGACTAAGTTCACATCTTTTGAATCATTTAGGCTAAAATTTAATTTATTACAATTCCAAATGTACATTACTTACCTGTATTTATCTCACGGTGGTGATACGTTTTATATGCACAGCTGAAATTGTAGTTTGGTTTTTCGTATAGGTCTTTGTATTCAAGCCCTTTCGGATTTAAAGTCTTTCTTTTCGTTGGCTTTTCAGTGTTTATTTTTGCACTTGAGAAATGGCAATCGAATCTTTGATATCGATATGCAAATTAAATAAGACACAAATTATTTGAAATTAGCACACACTATCAACTTGTAGCACACGTCGAATTCATTTCAATATTCGAAACCTACACAAAAAACTTTGAGCGATTTTATGTGCGCCCGTGTGTGTCAGTGTCTTTTTATGTATGAATACGTTTTCGCTATGCACAATCGAATGTTAGCATTTAAATGGATTCTAGATATCGTTCGTCCTTGTTTTTCATGCAATAAATTCCATTTCAAATATACATAACATCATTTGCATAACAATTTTCCACATCAATTCAAATTTTCACAGTGTGTGAGTGTATGCGTGTGTGTGTGTGTACGCGCGCTCGCGCTTTTTTTTCCTAGATCACTCTGGCTTATAGACTTGCAAATTGCAAAACGTCTTTTTGTGTACCGTACGATTAACAACTTTCCCGTTTGTATTTATTTGCGTGCGTATCTATGTATGAATAAGCTCAAGTATTTTCGATTTTGTTTAGTGTCGTTTTTCGAATGTTTTTCGATCAAACATGTGTTGTGTCTGCAACTCGTTTTGTTTTATATGTCACCGATGATAAATCTGCACATCGAAATTATCGTCATACATCTAATTTGGGGATGGGGTTGACAATGGTTTTCCATCGACAAATTATGATTCTTTTTCATTCATTTGCTGTTGTTTTACCACACAGAGTTCTGACGCCAGTCATCCAAATAATTTTTGCTCCCTGTGAATACACACATAGAAAAACATAATAAAACTATACAAAACAAACAAATCGATCATGTTTTGCATCGTCAAATAGATTTGGTATTTATTTAATTAGTTCAGGGAAACATTGAATGATAACAATAACTGACGAAATAGGCACGAATCATACCGCAAGATACACATTTCACTGTAGAAAATAAAGTAATCAACGGCATAACATTTAAGGGGGAATTATCGTTCCACTGATTAAATAATAATTACATGTTTACAGTATTTTTTGTAGGTGCTGTAGTAAATCAGAATTTTACTCGCGCGATTCTAATTCAAAGAAAAAAAGGGTGAAAAAAATAAAAACACTTGATTTTGTATGAAAAGAGCGAAATGTATGACCATCTGTATACATCTTCTTTATTTAGCTCTGATCTTTTTTTTATATTTGATTTTATTAGAATTTATCATTAAACTTCTTCAATGAAAGTTGCCGAGGGAAGATTCAATTGCATTCAAAATGAGTATGAATCGTATAAACGCCAGTTCGGTCGAGCACCATCGACTCAAAAATGCCAGAAATTAAAATTAATATGCTTTCAAATTATAATATTCAAATTTGTTTTCCTTTGAACGCGAGAAATTAAATAAAAAAAAAGTCCCATTCTCTTTTTATTGCAAATAAGCGAACTGTACAAGGATCTTCTTGGAAAACGGGGAAATATCTTTTTTTTATTGCTTTGTAATCTGTGGGCTTTTGAGTTTAAAATCAAAGTTAGTCAACTCTTTGCCATCAATTCTAGAATTCCCAAAGCAAATTGTTTGAAAATGTATATCTTTATCCTCTATTCGTGTGCAGTGTGGTAGATTCAACTGCATTAATTTAAAGTTTTATGTGCAACGAAAAAAAAAAAAAAGTCTGAAGGGAAATGAAAAAGATGAAATTCAATAGCATTGAAACAAATGACACGAGCTTTATACGAGCATCGTAGTTGGGTTTTGTTCATAGCAGGCGCTCAACAATTAATTCAAGGAGGAAAGCTTTATTCGAACAACCAGTGTTCACTTTATGCTCTATATTCTACACTGAATAAAACAAGCGTTCAGAAAGACATACATTTATGCGAGCGATTGAATGATGCTTGCATCATTTGATGCGCATCGATTGTGCTGTCGCCATACATTCGGATCTTCGGCAGCGCACGAAGTGCTCCGAACGCACAACGAAAGCACTAGCGATGCGCATCAAATGATGCAAGCATCATTCAATTGCTCGCATAAATGTATGTCTTTCTGAACGCTTGGAATAAAAACAAACAATTGTGTTGACGCTCGTGTCAAATGTAGCATCGTGTTCGATTGGTCATCAAGCTCTTACGTAATACTGCTTTGAATTTTTATGTCAAACTATTTCGTCAATATTCCGTAAATAAACAAGCGTTGCGACAAAAATAGAGTATTTGTGTGGGTGCAAAATGTGGTTGGCATTAGTAAATATTTGCATTGATACTTGTCAACGCGCATTTAAATAACAATGGATATTGCGTACCATTCAATTTAGAGCAACGATAAAATGGCTCTCACCTCCAGAGATGTTGGCCCTCGAACTTGTTCGTTCATCCATAGACATTAAAAATAAAATATTTGTTCGTTCTTTTGAAAAGAGAAGCAAAAAAAAAACGTTTCAAAGCATACAGCATTGTAATCTGACATTCGATAGCTCATACTTTGCTTCCATTCTACGAGCCAGACAATTTTTTTTTCAGATTCTACGAATGAATGAACAAAATGGATTTTTCAATCACTAAGAAAGAACGTCGGGCAAATTTGATTTTATATTTGATCAAGCAAATAATACTGTTCGCATAATAAAGATAGACGCAAGTATCAGTGTCATCAGTTTTTTTTT